>NC_133821.1:97212823-97402823 GCF_047830755.1 Zonotrichia albicollis | reverse complement strand
ATGGTTTTATCAAGCAATAGTATTTACTCTCCACTACTTTTGAAACTGCTACTCTTATTTAAGTGTGATCTGTCAACAGACCAGGTAGCTAAAAGAATTCGAAATGCATGTATTTCTGCTCTGGGTTATGTTCAGATGTAATTACTGGCAGATTTTTACTGAACTACTGGGAAAAAAACCCACCCAAATTTCATCTAAATTACAGTTTTAATTCCTTTTGAGCAATGATAAATTTTGGTAACTGGAAAATAATTTAGACAAACAAAGGCTTCATCTGGCCAAACAGGGGCTTTACAGTGTCGTAAAAACCCACAGCCATATTTCATCCTCTTCTTTTCAGGGATAACAGATTAGTGATATCTGAGCTGTATTGATAGTCAGCTGCATACATCTAATTTGATGACTGTACATAAGCAGTTTAGTGTGGCTAAGGCTGACAATGGATAGGGCCCAGAGAACTCTCAAACATCCTACAGATGATTTCACAGAATCACAACATCACAGAATTAGCTAGTTTGGAAAAAACCTCTGAGATCATCAAGTCCAGCCTCTGACCTAACACCACCTCATCAACTGGACCATGGCACCGAGTACCGCATCCAGTCTTTTCTTAAACATCTTCAGGGACTGCGACTCTACCACCTCCCATGGCAGCCATTTCAATGCCCAAGCATTCCTTCTTTTTTCCTTCCTTCATTTTTTCCTAATGTCTAGCCTAAACCTTCCCTGGCATGGCTTAAGATGGAGTCCTCTTGCTGGGTCTCTGGCTGCCTGGGAGAAGAGACCGACCCCCACCTGGCTACAGCCTCATTGCAGGCAGCTGCAGCTCTTGCAGTTACATTCTACAACATGAAATGTGATCTATGTGACTTTTCCAGCCTTTCCCCTCTGATGTCTCTAGTATTCAAAAGTGAGTGAAAAAGAACTGAGCCCATGTGAGCTCTACAATTTATATAGAGGTACACAAACAGAAATGTTTTCAAAATATTCAATAGAAGGAATATATCTGCATATCTGAAAGACTTATTATCTATTAAACTTAGAAACCATATGTTGCTTGGAACACAAGAAACAAAAAGAGTATATGGGAGGGAATGAAACACATGGCTATGGAATTCTGTGTAGGACCAAGCTTAGAATAAAAGAATTTCCTTACCACTTTGCATGAGACAGGGTTCTTGGCTGCTACCACTATCAGGTTTTGTTGCTTTGGTTTTTGGTTCTGTTTGGGTCCTATAGTTATGGCCGAATCACTGTATCTAGATGTTCACCTAGAGTGGCTGATGCTATTCTAGTTTATGAAATACTAACTTTAGTGACTTTTGGTGAACATTCTCATTAGGAGGTAATATCTTTGATTAAGGTAACCACTAGTATGGGAAGCAGTGAGTTAATTCCTTGTTTTGCTTTGGTTGTCTGTGAGGCTTTTGCTTCCCCAATAAAGTCTTAGTGTCAACCCAGGAGTTCTCTATGTTTTGCCCTTCCCATTCTCTCCCTGGCCGCTCGGGTGGCAGTGAGTGAGTGGCTGCATGGGGCTTGGCTGCTGCTTGGGGTTCAACCACCACACTCCTCAATCTGTCATGCTTAGTATTCAATCTGAATGACTAATTTTATATTCCAGACTTGGCTTTAGAAGGTGGCTTGTAGTTCTTGTATGAGAGACTTGACTATAGAGTATTTTTGTTGATTAAAAAGGAAAATGAAAGTATTCTGCCGCTGCTGACTATTTGCTCATCATTTATCTGCATGATGATTCCTTCCAACCCAGTAGTATCCTATGATGCTGTACTTCATATGGGGGAATAGCATATGAGAACAACTATTCCAGTTCCTATGGACTTTAGTCTCAAGGATAGTGGAGGAACAGGACATAGGATGTCTAGGAAGTAAAATCTAAAAGAAAAAAGTGTCCCTTATCTATAATTTTATTGCTAAAGTGCCTATAGTTGCAATTTATTTAAGGCTAGAAAGCCCTAATTAAATGCTTACTTTATTACTAGCCACTTAAAACCAAATGAAAATTAAAACCCACCCACTACAGCTCCCAGTGCATTGTGATAGGTGATATTTTGGAGGCTTTCCCAGGAAGTAATTCTTGCATACTTCTGGTCAGGGAATGAAATACAAGAACTTGTCACATAAAGCAAAAGGAATGGAAGAGAGTGATTTTTGCCTGGAAGTTTCACGGCGTCTGCTATAGGACTAGGGCATTTCCATTAGTAATGGAAGGTACATTTAAGGCACTTTGAGACTTGTCCCTGGGACAGAAAAAGGCAGAGTACAAATCAGGCTTGTCCACTGACTTCCCCTTGACTGTTAAATAAGGCTTTTCCAAAATGGAAGTTAGATGGGTGTTTAAGATTCTTGCACACAATTTTCAAATAATGCTTAAGAAAAACAAAAGCAACAAAACCCCAGAACTTTGAAAAGTCAGTTCACTGACTTGTATATCTTTGTTATTATGCATATATTGCAATAATTATAGCAGTTGTATATTAAGGGGAAAAATAATCAATATAAGCAAGTAGAAGTTAGTCATATGTAAGGTTGTGCTTGTTACTAAGAATATACAGAATAGTTTCTTATAAGTCTCAAAAAATTGAAGAAAGAAATTCTGTTAGGCTTTTCTTCAGCTTTCATGTACAAATTACTTTGTACAATTCTCTCTTCTACTCAGAAAAATTCAACCAAGTACCTCATACTGTGCTACTGATGAAAATAATTTATGTAAGTCATTAAATTTTTGGTTCATTTTGTCAACATTTTGAGTTCTTCAATGTGAGTGGATGTTGCTTAAATCCCACTGGCTTCTTCTACAAATAAGGGGAAGAAAATCAAAATCAAATAGATATTCATGTATGAAAAAAATGCAGAGCAGCTCCACAAAGTAAACTTTCTACTTTTATTCTGTGATAAAATAAAACATAGGTTTCTGCTTTGAGGTGAAGTTTTCTTGGTATGATTTTGTTTTTTAACTAACAGTAGCTATAAATGCAGACACCAGAGTATTTGTCTTTGAAGCCTCACTATTAAAACCTCAAAGATATTTCTAGTACAAAGAGCTGTACCTGTGCACCTACCTCACTGTCTGTCTATATTGTTTTAATGTGTAGTATTCATAAATAAAATGATGAATAATTTATCTCCATCTGTGCAGACAGATTTTACCACTGTAATCCTCTGTAACTGTCAACTCTCTAAGATAATGTTCATGCTGAAGAAGCTACTCCAGTGAAATTTAACACAACTTTCTAGGCCTTTAAAGATAACATGCATAGTGAGACAATATTTTAAACAAGTACTCAGTAATGCTTAATTGCATTATCTGTCCAGAAAGATATTTGAAGACAGTATTACAAAATGCAGCTCCACTAAATGCATTTACACTTACATGTATCTTCAGCTGATGAAAGAACTTGCAAGGCAGTGACTTTGATTCCCTCAAAAATTACAAATTTTGCATCCACCTGCCTCTTCTAAAACTACTAATTAAATTTTTGGTAGGTTGAGAGAGTTTTACATATTTTCTTAATATTTAAGTTGAAACAGGTACCATAGGAGAAACAATTTTATTTTAACCTTAATTGCTGCAAACAAGCACATTTGTTTGTTTGGATTAAATTGAGCTGTTTTAAAACACAAGAAAAGTCAGCAAGCCTTAAAACTTTCTCACTTTCTTTAAGAAAAATAAAAAGCTTATTAAATGATTCCCCATACTCAGTGCAACTGCGCTGTGAATGATAATACAAATTATTATTATTTGTATCATTATCATTTATTATCAATTAATTTCTTCAAAGAACTTTCATATACCTAAACAAGATTCTGTGTCATCCTGTTTGATTTACATGGAGTTTTTATATACTCTGGATTATAGCTAAATGTCATCATGAGCAGTCTTGTGAGGACCTGCACAGTAACTGATTCTGTTTTCCTCATCCCTGATCCATCCAGAGCAGATGTTTTTCTTTGCATGTTCAGAGGAGACATGAGGCCCTTTACCTTTTAAATTTTTTTTTGTAGAATCTTGCAGTAAGCAGGAGGCAATCTACTAATCCACTCTATTTCCAGAAACTTCACAAGTAAAGTCAAAGGATGTGGTTTTGCTAAGTGCAGATACGTACTTACAACACTCACAAGCCTCTTTGGGAGATACTTTATGGGTGTCACTTCTAAACATGCATTGTTGCTTTAACAAAAGGAACATGTCAGCATGAGAAGTTAACATTGAATGTTAATCACAGTAGCTTGTAAGTTTTGAGTAAATTGGTTTTTGCAGTCTTCTTTATAATTCACGTATATGTCATTGGAAATCCATGTTTTTTAACACTTAAACCTATACTAAAATAATGCTGGCTTTGCTCCCTAGCTGCAGGATATCTTTTTTCTTTTTTTAAATCCTGTGACTCAAAGTACTGCAAAAGTCAAAATAGTATAATGCACAAGGCCCTGTGAAGGAAATTCTGGAATAATAACAATTTAACAAAAAATTCAGTAAGGAAGAAAAAGAAAAATTGAGTCCTATTGGTTTCACTAATGAAAAAAATCTCCAAAATTTCTTCCTCCTTTCTCTCTACTTCTACATCATTAGATTTTTTTTTCCCTCTTTACTCTGCTTCCAGAGGAAAATCATAGGTTGTGAATGAGATTTTCTTTGCTGTTGGCTTCAAATTGGCTTTGGATCAACAATCTATTGGTGTGTATTTTGATTATACGTCAATTGATTTTTACAGCTACTTTTGACTTTGCTGTATTCTAACAGAAAGCTCCCAGGGAAAAAAAAAAACTGTTACTGGGGAGTTTTTGGATCTGTATAATAACTGAACAGGGACTTTGAGAATGACACATCAGACAAGGGCATTAATTTTATTCAGTTCTTCTGATGTTCTAAATTTTACCTGGTATTTCCCCCAGACTGTCTTGTGAGATTCTCCAATGGAGTCTCACCACCATTTTCAGGGATCTGGAACACACGATAAATGAGGTGATGGTGGAAGAGTTGGCTTTCTTCAAGCTGTAGGAGATGGTCTGAAGAGTTGGGAAACGTTTGGCTCCAGCCTAATGTGAAGCTAGTGATGGGAAAAGACACAACAGATTGTTTGAGAACATAGTGACAATATGAGAAAGGAAATTCTGATAAGGTATAAGGAAAAAAATTCAGATGGGAACAGGTGGTCCAAAAAGTCTCAGGAACCTCCATCCTTTGCTGAACAAGGCCTAGGGCATCACAACATAATTGAATCTACTTTGAGTTTGGGCTTGGACCAAATGATTTCCCGATCTTCCAATAGAAATTGTCCTATGTTGCTAAATTTTCTTCTAATTATGACAAATAGCATTTTAATTTTGTTTCCATGATTTTTAATTTCATATTCCATTTAACTGCAAATGCCAACAGTATTTGTATTTTCTAATCATATTAGTTTACAAAGACCCCATAATCATCCTAGGAGCTTCTATGAAGTCCTCAAAGTTTGTGCCTTTCCTATTCCTTCATTTGCCATTGCTCCTAGGATAAGGAATCGGAGAGCAGCAGTTCTTCTTACACTTGCATTTGTACAAGGCCCCATCTAAAACAGATAAAGTGCCAGAAAGATCGCTTGATCTTTATGTAAGAAAAAAGAGAATTATAAATGAAAAAAAGAGAGTATAAATGTCTATGAAACGAAGTTCTGTTGGGGGACCATGGGACCTGTAGTGACGTTGCAGAGAGACAATGAACTTTGTTTTTAAAATCAATTTTACTGCATTCTATTATTATAGAAAATCGCTAAGAACTTCACTTTTTCTTCTCTCTTATCAATCATGTTTATGTAAGAATTTTTAAGGTTTTAAAACCAGAAGCACACAACTGTCATCTGTCTTAATATAAAGTATCAAGATAGGCCTTTTGAAAACATTAGAAAGTATCTTTTAATGCTATAGAGACAAATCAGATGTTTGTGCAAGTAATTTACACATGTGACTGAATATCAATGTAAGTACTATAAATTAATCCTTTTTGTATTCTTAGTAGCCTATGAATTTTATTTCTACTGCCTCATTTACAGACATTAGCTGCATAATTGACAGTGATAATTGAAGTGGAATTTTTGCCAGACATAGAGTTTTCTCTGGAGCCTTGAAGTCAATGTTTATAGTTTTTACATAACCTTTGAAATGCATGAGGGTAATGTGATTTTATGTTTTTGTCTTAGCAAGTGCTAGAGGAGAACTGAGTTGTAGTGCTACAGCCCCCAGATTATTCTGAGATGTTTTGAACAGCTGCTTTCAAAAAAACCTTGGCAATGATAGTGTAGCCCTTCATCTTCTTTACTGTATAAGTTAGAAGTGCAAATGGAAATGCGTCCTTGGATTACAGCTGTCAAAAATGTATGCTTTGCTTTTACTAAAGTGCCCAGAAATAGATCTTTTGGCAGCTGCATTTCCAGATACAAGTTCACTGTAACGTTTACTATAATGTTTGTTCCTTTTCTGTGATATTTCCCATGCCGTGTTCTGGTCCTTGAGTTGTTTGGATTTATTTGTGCTACTTGTTCTACTAAACTGGAACTACTTGAAAGAAAATATTCATGTGTTATCAAAGACTGTTTTCTGGGATGTCTCTCTGTTGTGAGGAAGTATTTGCACTATTTTTACTTAGAAAGCTCCCACATATGGCAAAATAAAAAGTGGAGTAAAGTCCAGGCTGACATGTTGCAGTTTGTTGATGTGTGAAGCTGTCTAAATGCAGTGCCACTAGAGTTTGCAAGACATGCAAGGGATGGTGTTCAGGAAATATTATATCAAGCTTTTGTGCATCCTAACTTAATCTGTAGTTAGTGGGTTTTGGTAAATCAAACCCACCATCTTCTACCTCCTGGAGTTCATTGGCCTCGAGCTTTGTTCAAACATAGGCAGTTTTTTCCTCTTTATTCTTTTTTCTTTTTCTTTTCTATAAAATGCAAGTAACTTCAACTGTACGGCAAATGCATAAAGTAATACAAAATAAAATAAAATAAAATAAAATAAAATAAAATAAAATAAAATTAAATTAAATTAAATTAAATTAAATTAAATTAAATTAAATTAAATTAAAAATAAATAAAAGCCTCATGGCATTTTTCACATACTTGTAGTACTGTAAAAGATTGCCTATGACATTGAGTTCAGTTTCTTGCAGGCTCACTAGATTACTTCAACCCCACTTGAAGTTATAACAGCTCGGAAATGGAGAGACTAATATCAAATGTGTGTTTTTCATTTCAAACAATTTTCTGAAATCCTCTTTAATCTCAGTGATTTTGTGTCTATCTCCATAAATAGGTTTAAGATGATGTTTTCAAGATGATTCATCACTACTGACTGATATGCAGCCTGTGTACAACAGTGCACAACCACCCCCTGAACCTTATACTGTCATGATCTCATATGGATGTTTGAATTTAAGTGTAGCAATATTGAGGTTGCCACAATCCCACCTCTTCTTAATAAGTTTCTTAATGTTTTGGTTTGGTTTTTTTTCTGTTTTCTGTAGGTAAATTACTTTTTACACTGTCATGGTATCTGATTTCCAAGTAAACATTAGCACACACATTTTCACAGAACTGTTGGAAAGCAGAAAAAAATAACCATTGGAGAAATCACCTATTAGTTATAGGAAATAAGTATCTTATTTTATAAAAATAAAGACAAATATATGGAAAAAAGGAAATAGTGAAGATCACACAGACGTCTGTGTTAAAACAAGAGCAAATTTTATAAGTCCTAATAGCCATCCTAGTCTACCCTTAAGGTCTGACTGTTATGTAATAATTATAGAAGCAATGTTACAAACCCCAGGTCCAAGAAATCTTCCACTGTCTTGGCCAGGATTCCATGTGGCTCAGTGTAAAATGGATTTGGTGAGTATGAATGCATAGGGGTAGCCACAGAAATGGATTTGGGTGGCTTATCAGCCTACCCCCCATTATTTTTAATGTCAGAAGAATATTAAGGTATAACTATGAGAGCAATTATTTTTCTCCAACTCAAATATTCTTCAAAAAAGATTCTGAATTTTAGAGACACAAATATACTGGGAAAAAAAAAAGAACATCATTAAAGAGACATCCCTTTATGTTCAAAATTGTCTCTATTTCAAGATGCTAGTAAACTTTCAGGAATTTATTCAGCTCATATACTAGGACTCATTTCTAGGGCATTCTGCTTATCCAAGTGTATCATTTTCATTCTAGAGGATCTTGATTTGGAGTTAAGCCTTTGCGTACCTGTTTTGTCCTTGGGTGTTCCATTCAGATTTAAATTTCAATTGAGAAACTCACTGTTTACTATTAATATTGAACACTATCTCCAAAGAATTAATGATTAATGATTAACCTCTCTTTAGAAATGCTAATATTTTTCTGGTGTGGATATTCAACCTTTTCTTTGGTTATCTAGTACAAAAAGTAGAATAAATGATGCAATTTTAATTTATTTAAAGTATTTTTCTGTTAAATATTAAATATCTGGCTGGATTTCATAGCAGATTTGAAGCCCTAGTCAATAAATTCATTAGAAATCTAAAATTCTCTTTCAAATCAGTATGCACTGACAGTTTTAGATAGAACTTGAGAAGAGCTAAGGCAATATAAGCAGTATAATGGTTTGTTACTAACTCTTAATAGAAACTAGATGGGAGAATAAGCCATGTTGTACTTTGTTTGAAAGATCTTTAAGACTTTGATCTTTAAGAATACTTTTGAGAGAATGATGAATCCTAAGTCCATGTCTATCCCTATGTGTAGCACACATGCGTATCCTAGATCTGGAATTTAAGGCAAGAGGTGCTTGCATTCCATGACAACAGCTTTGAGTAAGTAGCAGGTAACATTCCAAGTCTTCATTTGGGCAAATAGTTTATAACTTTTTACACAGTCATGTAAATACAGGAAAATCACACATATTTTGTGTTAAGTCAAATTTTATATTGCTGGGCAGAAAAGGCAGGTTTGAGAATCTTTGAAATTGTCCCTTTTATCCTTTTTTCCAATTTGGGTGATATTTAAATGGCATGGATGATTTCAGCACTGATTTTTTTTTAATAAAAATATATGGTAATTCCTATAGCTCTTCAGACAGTTTTACAGTGCAGATAACTCTTCTGACTAAAGTCTAATGTGGCTTTCCATTTCACTGCAGCACACCTATTCATTACACAGAAGTCTGTTGGTCCTTTGAAATTGAAGTCTGAGCCAGCATTTGCAGAGTTAAAGCCCTTCACAATGTCAAGGAAAATTTTGTCTGATGTTTGTGGCTACTTCCCAGCGGTCCACCTTTTCTGCTGAATTTATTCACCATCTAGTCCATCTATTACTCTTTATTACCAGTCTGTGCAGGCACCACAGCACTATGCTCAGGAAAGCTACTATTTTCTTCCCTTTTCTAAAACTATATTTGAAAATTGCCAGGTTACCTATGTGTCTTCTTGATCTGTGAAAAGAAGGAGGCTGCTGAACTGCAGGGAAGTGAGCAGGAGCAGCAACCAATTACTGCTCTCTGAGGCAACTCTGGCTTTCAAAGTGATCTAGTGGCCTGATTCCATAAGCACTTTCCAGCCCAGCTGAAGGTGGAGTAGAGAGGGAAGTCCATTAGATACAGTTCATTAAATATAATTAGGCAATATATTTGTTTTCTGAATTTTTCTGCCTTCATTGTTACTTTATACTTCTTCATGCTGTGATGTGCAAGTGATCATTTTTAAGGCAACAAACATTTACTCAATAATTGTTTTACTCATTATTATTTATTCTTTTTTTTACTCACTCTAAATATCCGATTTTACATTAAAAAATATGGGTAAATCTCACTGCTTACATTAAAAAAATAAATATTGGGTAAATCCCACTGCTTAAAGGCAGGTGGATAACTGCAGTCAGTACTGGAACTATTTTTAATGTTTCCAGAGTTCTTGTATGGAATTTTGTTTAAAGAAAATGTTGTAGAGAAAATAGAAAAGCTGGAGGCCTACTATGCAAATTAGAAAGGAGAATTTAGTAGTTTAATTATCTCATAGTTAGAAAGTTAGATTGTAAACAAATGGCTTTAGAATGTTTTTTTGTTGCTTTTAATATCTTTTAGTAAAATACGCCACTCAAACTACCAGAAAGAACTGCCACCCTTATTTTAGTATTTATTAAAGAACTAATTTATTCAATTTCTCATTAAGTTTAAAGAACTCTCTGTGTACTCATGATTTATAAAAATTCTCCCTTGGATTTACTTTAATGTATGAGCACAATTCATTTTCTTACGTAAGCATTTAGGTTTGGCTCACAGTATTTAGAAAGAATTATTGGTCTTCCACTCAGCTTCCATGTTTGATACACATTCTGGTTAGAAACACACAAACAGAATCTTTCATTAAATATATTTATGTAAAAATATTTTAAGAAAAGTCTCCTAAATATATACATTTATTCTTGAGAGCCTGTTTTCAGCTTCTCTAATGTAGTTGAAATTTGAAATATTTTAATGAAATCTTAAATATTACCCATCAGTTAACTATCAGGGCTCTTTTCACATTGCTTTTTCCAAATTTGTGTGGAACTTTTTTTTGGGGGGGTTGTTTATTTGTAGTATTTTTTTAAAAAATTTCTAAAGGCAAATTGTTGTCATACAATGTCCATCCACCACCTTCTGCTACACTCGGCCTCTCTAACATCTCTTGGAGGTCAGTGACTTTGAATTGTTCATGTCTCTGTAATTAACATTGAGACTGTTGTCTGCAAAAGTTGTTCATTAGATGAGACACCTTGGAAAAGTAACACAGTAACAAAAACAGAAAGCAAAAAAAATCATACAATATATAAATTTTTACTGTTCATTTCTAGAAAAACAATGTTAGAATTCCTTAATGAAAAAACAGACATAAAAAGTTGTAAAAATAAAAATATCTTAAAAGAAATAAAGTTTATCAGTGAACTATTTATTATAGAGTGAAAATTCACCCAGAGGAATTGAGGTAACCTCTCTGAAGTAGTCTCATTTACAAATAATTTGATCATTAGTAGAATTCTTGTCAAAGAAATAGTTCCTGAATACTTCATTTTTAGAAAAGTTTAACTTTTCTCTGTATTATAACACTGTCTAAGTTCAGATACCTGTTTGGAATTATTTTAGTTTCCTTTCTGTTTCCCTGGCAAAGTCACAGATTTATTTCTGACTTTGTTCTTATAGGACACAAGGTCATTATGAACAACTAGACCATGATACACATTGTTCATTTGAAGTTTCAGGGGGTTTTTGTCTTTATTTTTTTTTTTAAATCTCAGGTGCAGGTAATTTGGTTGGTTACTTTTGTGTTTTGTTAAAGTATGCTCAAAATAATTGGTATTATTTTCCTTTATTTTTTCATTATTTTGCTGGCCCCCTCAGTAAAGTCAGTATTATTTTCCATTTACTAAGATATAAAAAACTTTCATTAAAAGAAAACTAGAAGTGGGTGAAAGGGGAGCTCCAGTTTGGCCACACTTGACAATAAGAGGCAGTGATAGAACAGTAGTTACCAGTGAGCTGACATTTCTTAATTTTCTAATAAAGACAAACAGAGATATCACAATGATATTTGCTTTATCCTCTAATTAAAAATGCTAGCAGTAATGTTCTAATGAGTGCAAAAGTGATGACATTTTGATTTTCTCATTGTGTCCACAAATAATTTTTTTTAGTAGTAGTAGAACAAGAAAATACAGAAAGGCAAATATTTTTAAATGTATTCAATGTCAGTCTTTAAGGTCCATCTGGAAAATTTATAAATGTTCTTATTACTAAGTCCAGAGTAAACCTTTTTTCTCCAGTGGGACTGTAGAATGCAAGACTATGAAAATCAGAAGTCATGTGTGAACTAGATATCATGCATTCACACAGGCTGAACTTTGAATAGTAAGCAGGGAAGTCTAAACTAAAACTAACTGTTGGATGATAATTACTGGTGTAGAAAACATTGGGAAATGAAACAGGAAGGAAAACACAAGCAGCACTTGTAGGTTTACCTGATCATAAATTTAATGGGATGTAAACCATGTACTTTTCACTATGTTTAAAGTTTTGGTGCAGGCTCTATTGGAACATGCTGCCAATACAGAAACTACTAGAGCATATGTTGTTACTGGAGGAGTACATTTTTGAATGACTTATGAAAATTAAGGCTGATGTTTGACATAAATTGCTGAATCTTTTAGGACTTGCTTCTCCTTTTGGAAGTTGTGTGAAATGTGTTCATATTAGCTTTAGATGGACCACTCTCTTAATTGTTTTCATCTGTAGGTTTCAACCAATTGAACTGGAAATGCTTACATTTAGTTGGAACTTTAGACAGTCTTAAATTTATTTTCTGAATGTTGTCAGCTTGACATTTAGATACTTCTTTGGGTATGTGGAGAGAAATGCAAAAAATCTATGTTCACTTGGTTCAGAACAATACAAAAGGTTTGTTATCCTTTTTTGTCCCCATAACCACACAGTATTTTTAATTTTTTTAGAGCTGTGGAGGCAGTGACATGCCCACTGAAAATCCTCTTAATGGATAACATATGTAAAAACTTAATGCTTATTAATCAAAGCATAAATTTAAAAAGAGAAATTCAGGATGCAATGAGTAATTTTGTGAACAGGCTTCTAGCACGAGGTTTCTACCTGTTTACCAAGTACTCTGTAAATCTTGCCTTGAATCAGAACTAATTGCCTTGTTTTAAACTAATTGCCTTGTTTTAAATTTTATGGAGATGGGAATTTTTTAAATTGCACTATATCATTGAAGATCATTAATTCAGGACATATTATTTGGTCTTTATGTGTTTTCAACACTGGAACTCCTGAAAATATTAGTATTCTTGGAAATAACCTGGATACTGTTTAGTTAATATGGCTGGTGAAACATGAGCAGACTACTGTTACTGTATTTTCACTTTTAAGCTTTTCCTGTGGCTGTCATCCATTGGCTTCTTTGGTTTCCAGGCAATCCTGGTTCACTCTTTCCCAAATGAAATCTTGATACAGTTTTTTCCTTTCTGGTCCATTGCAGCTCAACAGTATTCACAATTTCATGACACCCTCTTATTTACCTTGATATTCAAGTATAACATTATCTCAGTGTTAATGTTAATGATGGGCAATTGTGAAACTCAATTTAGTTCATTTGTAATTAATACTGTTTTCTGCTAATCATACTTTGTTATGATGTTTTCCTTTATCACCAATTTCAAAAATAATCCTAGAATTCTATATTTCAAGTGGAATCCCTTTTTTGTATAGATGACTCTCCTCATTCAGGCTGTTTTGTAGGGCTGCAGATGCTAATGGTAGATCAGTGAATAATTTCTAACGTGCTGTGTTTTCACAACAGTTTCAGACTTCTGGCTCTGTGGCACTACTTTGCATCTCATGATTTCTCATGAGATGTCTCATCTTGACATGAGATTGTCCTCAACACACACACCACACTCAAATATTGCTTTTCTCCCAGGGAAAAAAATGTTAGGGGAAACTACTATTTTTTTTTTTGCCAGAAGAAAATCACTTGATATCTTATACTTTCCTGTAATTTTTATAGATAGTTAGGATTTTAGTAATTAGCCAACTGCAATTTCACATAGCATCAGCCTGCTTGGTTTGTCCTATTCTCTTATTCATGACTTAGGGCACTTCCAAAATTAGAGAACATTTTTAAAGCTAAATTAAAATGAGTAAACAAATATTTTTAAAAGGAAATAGGTACTCAACATATTAGGTGGTATAAATATTAAAAAATGTACTATTTACAACACATTAGTGTTGATTTTTTATTATGTTCTTCAAGGAAAAAAATGTATTTTAGAATTTTTATCACAACCAGTAAAACTGGTTTGCATATTTGCACAGAAGCAATGGAGTACCACAATAGCATCAAAGTATATATTATTTCCAAGTTCTTGCATCCTTTCTCTTTTTAAGAACTTATTTGCTCAGTGTATAATTTGCTTTCTAATTTATAAAATGTCAGCCTAAGCTTTCAGTGGAAGCTGGTATTGCATCTAGAGTCAAACTAGGCAGACTAATAATGAAGCTGAAATAAGCAGAACTGTAACTGTGTGAATGAGTTGATTTAATAATGTTAACATCTGTCACTTCCAACAAGTTTAGCATTAAGACCCTACATATCAAGATGCCTTTGCCAGGCTCAAGATTAGTTGTTAGTGAGAAATACCAACAGAAAATGTCAATGTCTTTGGCATCTGTTTCAAGTGGAAAAAAAGTTCCCAAATGGTGTTATTTGTCTTTACTGGTGACATAATGGATTTTACAGGAAGGAGTAATATTTCTAGGATACTTCAGCAACTGATGCTTAAGAATCAGAGAACTTCCAACATCAAAATTCAGGCCAAGCTGGCTTGCAGGTCCTTTAGCAGAGGGTGTGAATACCAGAATAGTACTATTTCCTTAAGGCCTCTGTGTGGCCACAAGATTAAATGTGTTTTAACACAAGTATTTAATTAATTTCTTTCCTGTTCTCTTTACTTAAGTTCAAACTTGTCTCATGCAAACCCTGGAGAATTTATGATCCTCAGTTGGTTTGATCTCTCCTGGCTCTACTTAATTTCTCTCTTGAAATAATAAAGGTAGAAGACGGGAAAGAAGTCATGCAAGACAGGTTCTACAGCAAGTATTAATTGTTCACTGTCTATTTTGTATTTTCTTTTTTGTCAGATGTTGATAATGTTTTCCTTTATGTCTTTATTCACAAAATTCCGGTAACTGTACTTTAGATGGCAGTTTTTATATGAAAGGTACAACGAAGCATCTTCAGACATTGCTTTTATTTTAATGCTATTCACTATATAATGAAAGTTTTAGCACAAAAACATTACATTTCCTGCAACTTGATGACAGAAATCCTCTAATAAATGAGTCCTTCATTCCTTTTAATGTCTAATCTAAGATGACTTAGATTTTAACTTGTATAACTTAGGCAGTTTCCTTCATGTCCTGCCCAACCATGGATGATGCTGTAGCTCTGACTCCTCATTTTGAGCCTTTTTTCCCCTATTTTTGACAAATCTGTCCTTGAGACTGAACAGAGAATTCTCCACATGGAGGCTTAGTTCTAATTGTTGCAATGTCTCACATCTTTTTGGCTGGCTTTTTGAGATCTGCTGGTTCATACATTCAGTAATATGTGAGTGTGAGCTGGCTGAGCTGAAGGGATAATGACATGATAATCTAATGAGAACCTCTTCCCTGTTGCTAAGCAATATGATAGGAACTTCCCTGGCTAAATATAATCTACACAAGTAATTAGGGAGAGATTCATGGCTGAGGCAGTTCAGTAGACAGTGTTTTCCTAGACATTCCTGTGACTCACAAGTGCTAATTGTAAGTCCTATAAGTGTGCTGATTAACTTTTCATACATTCATACCTCACTTTGGTGGCAAGGTTAAATACAGAGGAAAAAAAAAAAAACAAAATAAAATCATGCCCACTGAAATCTTCAGCCAAAGTGATGCATTTCTAGTGTAGATTAATTTCCAAGATAAATTACTTCATTATTTATTTTTACAGTTGCATTTCAATATAAAACAGATATCTTCCCTCTAAAAACTTAAATACATGAATACTGGAAAACTTCCTCCTTTCTGCAAATTCAGTGGCATGTGAAACTAACAAAAAGAAATTTTTTTCTCCACAAAAAGCTGTTTTATTTCAGTTTTTAATCTGCTCATAGTAGAAACAGTTCAGAGAGCATGTGAACAAAATGCTTTGAGTTAAAAAATAAAAGGAAAGCAACAAAAAGATTTAAAATGAAAAAATAAAAAGAAAGTAGTATGTTGATTTAAGGACTAAGTTTCCTGGGCTTAAAAGCAATTGTCTCTCATTACCACAGAATTTTATACATAAATAGCCTTTGTAATTTGTAGGAGAAAAAATACATTTTTAGTATATTTTACTGCAACATCTGGGTACTCACTGGGTATTATAAATATAGTGAGGAATAAAAAGGAGTAAATATTATCTGTCAAACTCCATGTGTGCCTCATGGTATTATTGAATTAAAGTTTTATCTCTGTGAAAAACATGCCTTTGAAAGGCATATGCCTTCGGATTCTTTTAGTGGTGTTTTCTACAGCTTTTGGATATTTCATAAATCATATTTATGTCCACAAATCCATTTTTGTTATCCTATACTCTATCCAATAATTTATCATGTTAAGTGTGTTAGTTGAACCTAAGTTTGGAGTTCCCAAGATTATAATTTCATACACTAAGTATGGGAATGGTATCTAGACTGACTGGATTCACTTGCTTCTCCATAATACATGAAATATCCTTAACTATTCTTTTCAAAGGCTTTTTATACAGATATTGCATGGCTCACCTGATATACTTGAGGTAGATTGTTTTCCAGCACTTTTTACATCATTCTCTATACTTCACAGGAGAGCATGTATGTGTGAATCTGTCAAAAATATATATAGCCCTGTTTAAATTTTTATGGGGTTGCAATGGGATTCATTTTCAAACTGACATATTTTTGAGTTGCTTGGGTTTTTTCCTCCCCCTTTCCAGCCTTTTCTCTATTTTTTTCCTCAGAAATGGGTTAAAACCAGTACAGTCCTTTGTATTTCACATACTGATAAAATATTTGTTTAAAGAAGCTGCATATTGAAAGAATAGTCTATTTACAAACCAAAGCCACTGTATATTCTTCATTCTTTGGGCTGATTTTATCACATAGAGCTGCTATGAAAATCTATCTGTTATTAAACTGTAGCACTGAAATTAGCATCTAACTCTTTAATGATATAATACAGCCTTAATGTCATTGTTGCTGGGTCAGCTTTGAGTTAGTTGGAATTGGATCTGAATAAGAACAAAAGAAAAATTGTTACTGCAATATTCCACAAGACATCATCAACTGTATGACTTTTTTTTTTATTTATTTCTGGTGAACACTGCATTTTATGACCTGGAAAATGCACTTCAAGCTTTCATTGCTTGAAAAATGATTTATCAGAAATTCAGGCAGAGAGAGACCAACACTGCTGTTATAATATTACATGCTGCTATGATCAAATGAGAAATTACTAGAGTTAGACTTACTTGACGCCTTAGACTACTGTTATTTTTGTGTTAAATGCAAAGAAGGTACCTTGGTCTTAGGAAGTCCCTGACCCTCAAATTGCTGCCTGTGTGGCATCTGCTTTTTACAACTGACAGACAGAGTACTTGTCTACATGAGTTCCTCAGGTTATTGCTGGTGCTGAACTAGTGGAACTGTTCAGGAATAAGCACTTTCTGCTGATGGTGGTCCCAATGTTTATGGAACACAATTGAAAAAGTAGCATTTAATATGCAGTGATAAATTGCAAATTGAAGACTTTAACACTCTAAATTTCGGAATGGAAGTTAAAAATTCTATGGTGCTTAATTGATAATTTTGGTATCAGTCCTCACACAACTACTGCTTTCAATGGATATTTCATTATAGTTAAAGTGGTGTCAACATTAGGTGATTAAACAAAGTGAAAACTAATCCATGTTCAAATCATTGAAGGTGAGTTAGAACAAAGATTATAATAGATAAATAACAGGAGGGGTTAACAAAGAGATGAAAGAAGATTAAAAATAAATTAATAGCGTTCAGTGGGTAGTAAATAAATCATTGGGATTAACTGTGGAAATTACTTTGAACAAACAGATTGGAAAAATGTACCATTAGTAGAGTGCATATAGGAGGAATGGTATTGTATATAATTTTGGATTATATTATGACAATTTTAAAAAAGTCTTAAATTGGTGGAGCAATCATTATCTCATATTGATTGACTGCAGCTGACAATGTAAATTGTCTCTTATATAAGTAGAGAGATTTAAATGAAGGCTGCAAATGTTATATTGGTGTTTGTTAATAGCTTTCAATGATTTTTAATTTTGCTGATAATGGTAGCCATTAAAAATCTTTTCTACTGGTGTTCATATATTACATGAGGTACAGGAGAGACTGAGGTAGCAACAGTGGTACTAGAATAAGTTAAGCAATTTTATTTGAACTCTGATACTCCTGCTCATTTTCTGTCTCACAAGAGAAGGTAGAAGCATCTGCTTCTGTACATCTTAGTGGTTCCCTATATAGCCTAGATCAATGGAATGTGTGAATAAATACATAAATAAATCAAACACAAAGTCCTAAATGCAGCCTCTTAGCTGCCACTAAGGATTTCCTCACCAACTGGACACATTCCCTCAGTGTTGCACTGGCAGTACAAGGTGAGACACTTTGGTTCTTCAGCATATGGAACATGCTGGAATGCAAAAAGGTGCAAAAGGATGAGGCACAGCTGAAGATATGACATTGACAGAAATAGGCAGTATTGACTTTGGGGAATGCATTTTACATCATGGTTTCTTGCCATCCTTAGGCTGTTGTAAATTTCAGGGGGGGGTCTCTGAGGTGAGTTTGCATTTTGGCACCCAACTGGAAGGGCAGATGATAAAGTGAGTTCATCCACTGTATGAAAATTTTACTATGGATAAATATTGATTCTAGATATAATATCTGTCTTTATAGGCAAAGAGTATTTGAGACCATATTGATTAAATAGAAAAAAAAATTGTGAATTTTCCTATGCAACCATTTTTCTTAAATTGTGATACTTTCTGTATGCACTAAAGCATAATTTTTTATCAGACACCACCAATCGCTACATTTTCATAGGAGTATTAGTGTTCTGAGACTAAGCATCCTGATATCCATGGACAACAGTGTCAGAGATAGATAGATAGATAGATAGATAGATAGATAGATAGATAGATAGATAGATTTATTTTATACTATGCCAGTCTATGAAATAAAAACCAAATGTTATTGGGTTTTTTTTTAATGTACCACCTAGCAAAAATGGCCAGTGAAGAAGAAAAATGAATTGATGCTGCATGAACAGCATCACCCTTTGTAATATTTCTACAAGGTAATATCAAATAATATTAATGACTCCTGGCCATGCACCTTCAGGGTGAAATCTTCTACCTTCTTTAATAATTCAGATGACAAAAAGCTCAAATACATGTTATTAACACATAATAAAAGAGGTAAATTTAAATTTTTTAGTTTATTGGAAAATTTTTTACCCTTAGAGCTGTGCGTGCTCCTAAGTTCCTCATCCTCACCAACTAAAATCCTTAATATAATTTAAGTTTTAAAAAATTTTTCTGCTTACTCATTGTTCATAGTGGCACATATTTTATATTCTTTATAATGTGCTTTTATGTCCTGTGCCTTCTATCCTATGAATGACAACCTTGCAGTGAAAAAAAGTGATTTGAATTATTCTTGGGTTAAAATAGTTGAAACATTTTTAATAGTTACAATACATTTTGTCTATAAAAAGAGGACCCAACATTGCTTTTATTTTTTTTCATAGAGTCCTCATTTATTTGAAAAACACCCAAATGCCGCATTTCTGTCTTTAAAATACTACAGTTACAACTAAAATTCTAAAAACAAAAATATATTGTATTGTTTCTCCATATATGTCTGATAATCTAAATTTGTAAATCTTTTCTATGCATTTAATATACCTGGAATCACAATCTGCTCCAGTGATATGCTTGAACAAAAGCTACACCTGTGAAGATATTTAAATTAAAATAAAATTTTAAGGTATTTTAAGATATTGTTTCATAGCCTGTATTTAGCTAACTGCATACATAAGTAGTGCGCTAACAGAACATTACCTGATTTGTTTTTTTATTCCTAGGGATTTAAGGAAAAAAGGCAAAATGCCCATGTATATAATGAAACCGAAACAGAGGATCCGACAAATAGCTTAATTAGCAATATTGAGCTGTTTTCCTACTAACCATAATAGGAGTGTATTAAAATAATTTGTCTTTCTCCATATCAAAACCAGAAAACTAATGTATTTGGAATAATTCCTACAAAGCTTAGTTGTAGACTACAATAATAATACTAAAAACCTACTGTGTTTGGATGACTCAGTGTGGAAGAAGCCATAGCTTATTCAAATCATGCTAACAGTTTGTTAATTTTTTCATGGCTAGAGTTTTGATGCCATTAATGTCATTCCTGCCAGTGTAAAATCAGAATCATAGCAGTGGTAGAAGTTCTGCTAGTTCTAGAGAATAAAAGGATGTTTCAGAGATTTGGGAAATTAATACCTAAAAGGAAAAAAATATTAATGTTGACAAAAATCCAAGTCTTATCTACTGCTGCAAAAGTTTACAGATAGAACTTTATACAAAAATGTCAAACTATCAGGAGCTAGGGTATTGATGAACAGATACCAACAGAGAAAAGCTTCATGCCAAATATTTGGATTTTGCATCTCTATGCACAGATGCATTCAACATACAGAAATATTCAGTTTAGAAATAATAGGAGGATGAATACTGAATGAGTTCAAAGCATGATTACTTTTTCCTTCCTAATTGATATTCACTTTTGCCATCCACTTTTGGGAAGCTGTAGAAAAACCAACTATACCAATACCTCTTTCAGATATCTGAAGAATGCAAATATGAGTCAGAATACCTAAAGAGCAAGTGTTAAGAGTATCATTATATGCTATCATCTCTGTCTCAGAAATTTGTTTCAAGATGTGTATTTTTATTTATGTAGAGTCTTTTTTTTTTGTTTTAGTAGAGTGGTTATTTGCATACTAATTATGCTATTTCTTTATCATGCCATGTAGTGATTTGATGTTTTGGTGTTTGTGCAATCCTTTCCATCATTTCTGATCAGTCCAGTTGTATAGATGTGTGACCAAATATTTTATTTACATCAAATATAGTATAAAGGACATACATAGGAGTGAAATTCTTGGGACAGTCATATTTTAGTTTCCTGTGTATTTTGCTGGTGTTTTATTGTTTGTTTTAACTCGTTTGTTTGGTTGGTTTTTTTTCTGGACACTTAATTATACCACTTTCCAGTTCTGCCTTTTGTTTGGCACTGACATACTGATACTGCTATGAGTGGGCTGAGCAATAAATCCATTAAAAACCCTGTTTAATTGAATTTTCTTATACTGGCTTTTGTTTGTAATTCTTTTGCTTGTATTTATAATTATTAGTTTATAATTGCAATCAATTAGAGTAGGATGTTTGTACACCTGTTTTATTTTCAGTCACTAGAGACTGTTGTATGGTTTAAGACAGTAATTCCCAAGAGGTGGCATACAAAACAGAATTAAAAAGCATCGCTGAGGTTCAGCATTTTCTTATCATGCAGTCTGGGGACTTTACCGAGAGATCAACAAATTTAACAGGCTGTGAGACAGAAGAAGGAGGAAAGGAGAAAAGGAAAAGGCTTGCTCTGCTTTAGAAGGAGGCATGATGAAAGATATCTGTAGATTTTAGATGAAAGAGGTAGAAAAGCATACTCTGTGAAATGAATAAAGTGCAAAATATTACTTAGTTATTATTTTAGAGGGAACCGAATAGCAAATGACAAATGAAACCGGAACTATTTGCATGACACACTTATTATTTGAGAACAGCAGCTTGAATCCAATCTGTAAGTGATTACATTTAATAATTCAAACTTGAGAAAAATTATTCTGTGATAAAATAAATAAGAAATATGTAGGCACTTAATGCCACCTCAAAGATTCTGACAAAATTAGAGCTGGTTTTTAGATGTTGGTGGCAATATGGAGGAGTTTTATCACTGTAAGTTTTACTCTTCCTTCTTATGGCAGGCACTATGAAACTTAAACAAGATGAAAACAACTTTTCTTCCTCCCCTGCAGCAAACAGCCTATCACAGAAACTGTGTCCTACAGGGTAGTAACAAAATCACTGCAATGGATTTCATACAGCCATAGTGTTCCTGTCAGGATGAGAGCTTGATGAAATTGCACAGATGAATATAGTCACAGATTAAAAGTACAAGGGTTCCAGAGAGGCTGAAATCCTTCATATCATTATCCGGGTAATCCTGTGGTGGTCCTCAGCTGTTTGCTTGAGTCATAACTCTCTCGTTGTTCTAGAGCAACAATGTAGTTTGATTTGCAATGGAAAAACTTTTGGGGTTTTGTTTTGCTTGCTTGGTTGATTGGCTTTGCTTGGTTTTGGGTTTTTTTTTGTTTTGTTTCTCTGTTGGGAATTCTTTGGTTTTTGGTGGGGTTTTTTTGTTGTTTATATTCTCCTGTGGTTTTTGGCGTTTTTTTTTTTGGGGGGGGGGGTTTCTTGGTGGTTTTTGTTGTTGTTGTTTATTTGTGGGTTTTATTTTTGCTATTTGGTTTCTTGTTTTCTTCTTTGTTTTTTTTTTTTTTTTACTTTGATATCTATTAACTCTGAATATTCGTTGTTCTTTTTCTCTCCTTGGTCTTTGCTTCTTCACACACTTCAAAACTGATCACCATTTTTCCAGCATTCTGGGTCACGCGTGTGCAACAGAGAGCATGTGGTTTTCCAGAGGGATCTTTCTGTGCCATAATGACTATGACATATCATAGTGAGATGACAGAGGTGTTACAGATGGATTGTTTTCCTATATGAAGACTGCCTCGGGGGACTTTGTTTATTTCAGATATGGTTATATTTCTTGTGAGACAAGTAGATCTGCCTTTGATGATTTCTCAGTATTGATTAAAGATTGGTTTTTCAAGTCCTTTTGTTTCCTTCAGCCTCTGATCAGAAGCTTATGTGCAAGCAGGCTAGAACAGGTTTTGTAAGCCTATCACTATATTCTGTTTTTCTCTCTCTTGAAAGGCTTAAATTTTTCTTTTATTTTCATATTTTCATGCTGGAGGCCACTTCTCCTTAGTTTTGCTTTTTTATGTATTCTTTAGCAATGGAAATAATATCTGTTAGCTAAGCATGTACTTCTTTGTGTCCATCTGGTCGCAGAAAGCAGCCTGATATACAGCCACTCTTACTGTCTTTGTACTTTCAGATTCCTGATTTCATAAAGAATGGATTTACTTTACAATATTCAGAGTTTAAGACTAAAAAGTCAAAATTCTCCAATACCTAGTCATTGTATATTTCCTCACATGTGTTTTGAAATGTGTTTTGAAAATACATGACTGCACTAGAACTATTACATTACCAAATATTAGTAAGTTTTTTGTGTAAAAAAAGGGGCTTTTTACATGGAATATAGATTGTTAAATAAAGAATTGAGGTTTCTTGTCCTATCTTTGCATATTTTAACCTGAAACTTATCCAGAATTCAAGTGGTTAATAATGCAGACTGTATATGGTAGGACTGTTTGAAATGCTTCCTGTATCAGTTTATAAAAATTATAAATTTAATTTTCTCTGCTAAAATAAATAATATATATATTTCTGTCAAACAATTATATAATCATTATGTTTTTCATATCAGGCAAAGTTGGCAGAGAGTAATATGAAGAAAGTCATCAAGTCTTTAAGTTTCTAAAATGTGTACCCTTGCTTGTGAGATTGGTGTGTACACACTGACCGACAGATTGCATCCTTATTTCACAGTAATTCACATGAATTCCAACTCTCACTGAGTTGGAGGAAGTTCAAATCCCTCAAGCACTTTGTCTCCCAGGAGGTGTACTGATTCCTGCAGCTGGTCAGCTCTGGCAGTCTGGAGAGGCAGAAGGTAGGCTGAGTCCCCCAGGAAGTCATTCTGTCTCTCAAGGAATTTGCAAGTGGACTCACAATGTAGAAAAAAGCATTACAGCCAAGTCTTGATTCAGTTATTGCAGGCTTCCTGTGCAGCCTTGGGCAAGTCATTCAGCTTCTGTCTGCTTCAATAGATGTTCTGCAGTACATGGAGTGTCTAAGCCTTTCTCATGTATTTTTGGTTATTATTGGTATATTTTGAGATGAGAGTTTGCTGCGTATTACCCCTTTGGGAAGCTGGATAGGCAGGCAGATAATCCACCCAAAAGTAAACTTAAAATATTAATTCGCAATCTTTCACTACGATACTGATTACAGCAGAATAATGACTCTCTGGTCTACACTGCCTTTTAATACATTCTGATCTACCTCTACATGTCAAGAGCTGGTTTAAAGAAGGTCAAAGAGAGTCCAGTATTACAGGAAAGAAGACAGCTTTTGCCGCATCACACTCAAAGTTCTGATGAAATCCTTTGTTTAAAATGTCAGAATTTTAATTTGTAGAAAGGGGATTTTTAAAGCTTGATAACAAAAAAAAGCTTTAGTGGTAATTTGTCACATATGAATAATTTCACAGTAATCAGTGTGATTATTTTTTTTATTATGAAATTCATTCATTCTTGATTGGTAAGTCATCCTGCCATCTGACTTCTCCATCTCCAGGCTTTCTTAAGTCCACCTTTAAAGTGTCTGTATGTCTCTACCCCTCAGTGCCCACCTGTCAGCCCTGGCCATGGCATAAGTTTTGTCAACTGGAAATTTGGTTCAGTGAAGGTAGAGAAGTTCCCCATTTGAGAACTTTGCCCTTACACCTTAGGAAGCGCATAAGTAGAAAGAAATTTTCACTTTTTAGTTCAGTCATTCCATTTGCTAACTGCAGTGTCATACTTTCCACTTACAGTTACGGTTACAAAGTCAGATGAAAAAATTGTCACTTCAGTTCCTGATTTCCAAATATTTGTTAGATACAAGTTCTCTTGCATACAAGGGTGCCAACAAAATGAATTAATATAGCCAAACTCAATAAGGATATCTAAAATATAGTGACCTGCAAGTGTGCAGATTTTCCATCTTGGCATTCACTAATTTTTTTTACCTCAGAATCCTCTGTTACTTATTCTCTTCCTCCAAAGGATGAAGGTAGTTCTGTTTTCTCTGTCCTACATGCTGCCAGCTGTCTGAGGTTTTACCCTATAAATGGGTGTAATGGATTTGACTGGGATAGAGTTGTTTTTCTCCATAGCAGCTCAGATAGTGCTAGTTTATATTTGGAGCTAAAACAGTGTTGGTAATATGAGTGTTTTAATTCTTTAGTTTAGTGTGCAGGATGTCAAGGCCATCTCTTTTTCTCACTCTGTCCCTTGGTGAACAATTGAAGTGTGCAGAGCACATTTTGAGGGAACACAACCAGGCTGATGACCTGAACTAACCAAAGAGATATTCCACACCATAAAAAGCCATGTTCAGTAATAGCATGCAGCACAGTGGAGTTTAGTGTTGTTAGCCATCATTTGCTCAGACACTAGCTGGGTATCAGTCTGGTTGTGGGACATGGTGAGTGCCTATGTATCACTTGTTTTATTTCTCTCTCCTTCTTCTACCAATCCTTCATTTTTATCAATGGTTATCTTTATACCTAGGTCTTCTTGCTTTTATACTTCCATTCCTCTTACCACATCCTAATGGGCCTGAGGGAAGTGAGTGAGCAGCCGAATTTCAAGCTTAGCTGCCTGCTGCTGGTAAACCCACTGAAATGGGAAATCCAGATTCTGTTTCTTCATCTGCTTAAGGCTGTCAAAACTTATACGTCTTACTTCCCAGGAACTTGATTTTATCTCTGAGGCCATTTGAAATAGAGACACATGCTACTTCTGCTGAAGTTTTGCCGCTGCCCAGTGCTCCAACTTCAGTGAGCAATAAAGGATGCAAGAAAGAAGAAACACAACTCTAGTGTATATTTTATAACAGTGATGTGAGGACCTTGAAACTGAGGTTTCCAATCCCTGCTCAAAAGACTGATTAATTTTGTATCAAATCTTCAGTGGGTGAATCAAAAATCTTTGAGATAGGAACTACAACCTAAACCTGGATTCCCTAATTAGATCAATGTGCTTCCCAGAATACCCTTAGGTTCTTCATATATCTTTAGCCCTTAGCTCAGTATCCATTGTAGACTGTAGACTGTTGCAGCTGCTGGTGTTTATTGCAAAATATAGGTTTGACCACCGTGGCAATTAGTAGAAATGATAAGTGGTGGCAACCAAATCCCTAGTGAGACATGTTCTTAGAATAACTATTAAATCAGACCTGTCAAGGGACTTAGGAGGAAGAATACTTAATTTCTGTTTCCTAATTGGATTTAGCTTTTCAATTGAGGCCAGTTTTGTGCCTAACAAGAATGCGAACTCTAAGTATATAAACAATGTTTGTCTACAGGCTGGCATGTATTCATTGCAGTATAGCAAAATGGAGAGAACTGTATCTTACAGAACATGAACTGTGTGGGTTATTCCTTTTCCAGATGATGCTAAGAAAATTCTTGAGCTGCTATGCATCAGAAAATGTATAAAACTCTGAACAAACAAACAAAAGTTATTGTCTATGTAATATTATCACTTTTTCCAGAGTGTAATTTTTTGTCCATGTCCTGAGTTGCCACAGGTCCATCTCTGTGACTTTGGGAATAGCTGGGGAAATCATAATTCAGGGAAACTACACATTGCAAAATACTTTGTTTCTACCTGTTGCTGTGCTGGGCCTTGTCCTAGAATAACCACTTTCTGTGCTTAATATAAGAGTAAAACAGGACTCAGAAAAAGACTGCAGAGATTTATAAAGTTCTGGGAAGGACCTACCTCAGTAATCCGCAAGGTAAATTCCACTTTCCCAAACCATAAAAGTGGTTCTAGTGGTGACTTTTGTAAGTCCTGTGAAATAGACACAAGGTACACTTGGTTATTTACTGCATACAGGACAGGGTCCGACGAAACTGATAGGGAGGCTCTCCCACTGAGTCATGAGGTTCAAAAAAGACCCCCTTGTGCTCTCAACTCCTTCTCAGAGGAGAGTTTATGTGTAGCTGGACCCAGACTTAGTCCCAGGCTTAGTCATTTGTATAGATCTAAAGGATTTTATACGTATAATCTGTCCTTTAAGCCACTTGCCTAATAATTCAAAGTTTCAGCGCACTTACTCCCAATTCACTTACTGAGTATCTGACATGAAAAGGCCTCTCTCAGCCTCAAGGAATAACCTTGAGAGGTGTTTCTGCTGAAGGGGAGATCCTGGCATGCAGCTGCTGCCATGCAGGAAAGCTCAGCAGGCCCTGGGCAGCCCACTATTTATGGAGTGTGAGGATTGACTTACAGTCTTATTTGCAAACTGACTACAGATGTTAGTTTATTCCAAACTTGGCTGGAGTTGGACATTAACCAGCACTGTGGTTAGGTGGGCACATTGCTCAAGTTAGCTCTTGGCTGTTTATTGTCTTAATATCCAAATACCCCCACTTTGAGCTGGATGCAGCCATCAAACCAGACTCATTCATTACGACCACACTTCTAGTTGCTGCTTAAGCAGGGATACAGGACATAATGGTCAGGTTAAGGAGAGTGGGGAGACCACACTGACACAATTTAGTATACAGATATTTCCTAATCCTCAATTTATCCTTTTAAGAAGGGCTTACGAGGGCTCTGCTTTAACAAATTATTTCCACCACATTCCTGGGAATGAAGTTCCAGGATGGGATACCTCTCATTATCCAAAGTCATACACTTTGGCAGCACTGAATTAGGTTCATGCTCTCGTGACTACCTTAGTGACAAGAGTCACAAAAATGTGGAAACATTTGTTATCTTGGTGACAGTAATTCAAATGAAATTTTTGCCCTTTCAATTAATTCAGTTTTTATGCATTGTAGAAAAAAAATATAACTCACCACAGAGGCAGTTAATGTCCTGAATCCAGATGGTATTGGCCTCCACCTCCTCCTGTTAAAATTTCATAATCAATTGCTTAAACATTTGGAAGAATATTTTATTGATGCAGTCTGAGCACTTGTATAATTTACACTATTTCCTAAATTTCTCTAAATAAGAGCTTTAAATAAAAAAAAAAAAATCATTATTGATTCCTTGACTGGCATGCTGAAATGAATTGATGGAAACTCCACTAGGAAGCCGAAACCAGGAAGGAATGTGAGGAGTGGGAGTTGTTGTTTATGCGAGAAAGCAGGTGGGGATGGATGATGGGCCACGAGAGCTTATGGGTTAAGATAGGGGGTGACTGATATAGACAACATTATTGTACACATCTGCTACAGGCTGCCACAACAGGAAGAAGCAGATGAGCCTTTATTCAGGTAATTTAAGAAAACTGTGTATTTTCAGACCCTGGTCATCATGGGTAACTTCAATTATCCTTATAATTGCTGGAAAAGCAAGGCAAGAATAACAGAGATCAAGCAATCCAGGCTTCTGCAGCCCTTTGATGAGAATTTCCTAAAGCCTAAAAATGCCACAGAAGCTGATGAAGGAAGATACTCTAATAAACTACACACTTTTCAAAGAGCTTGTCAGGATTATGATTTGCCTGCAGCAAACACAGGGTGGTGGAGTTCAGACTATTCAGAGGAGAAAGAGAAATATCAGGATCCCAAACCTGAACATGGCATGAGCAGACTTGGCTTGCTCAGCTTGAATGAATGGCATGGAATATGACCATGGAAAGAGTAAGGCTGCGGGAGAGCTGGTCAAGTTTCAAGGAATTGCTCCTCTGGACTCAACAGTGGTCTACCCTGATAAGCAGGAGGTCAGACAAAACATGGCAGCAGATCTGCACAGGTGAACAAAGAGCTCTTGAACATGCTCTGTCCAGAAAAAGGATGCCAGAGGTGGGAACAAGGTCGGGGGACCCAGGATGACTGTAGAGGTGCCATTTGAGCATGCAGGGCTGGGCCTAGGAAAGCCAAATCCCACTTGGAGTTGAGTCTGGAGAGTGTTAATAAAAACAACAAGACAGGTTTATAGATGTACAATGGAAGGAAGACTAAGGGAAAAAGGTGGATATGCTGGCATATGAGAAAGGGAACCTATTGACAGGGGACATGGAAAGGATTGAGGTTTCAGATGTCTTCCTTCCTAACCTAGCTAGATAAAGCTGATGGAAGGAAAACACTTTCATTTTTTACCATGTTTATTTTTATGTGTTTTTTAAGATTAAATTGCTTTTGCTTCTCTTTTATGTTTGTGTTAGATTTTAAATTGTCTATTAGAGCTGATGTTATGCTTTGTTGTGTCAGACTGGGTCAATACAATCTCTTGTTCTTGTTGCAGGTGTTTTTGTTTAGCAACCCTACAGAGAAAGCAAGTGTAAACAGTCTTGCCTGTGGTTTCTTTCTGATTTATCTAGAAATCTGAGCAATTTTTTAAACATGGGATATTATTTAATCAGCAGGGCAAATACTGTGTGGGTGTTACATTTTTCTTGAACTGCACATAATTAATATGGAAAAAGCAAAGTGAAACAGCATTTGCACTGCTGGATGAAACATTATTGGTAGGTGAATGGATGTGCCTCTTTTAAAGAACAAAAAGAATTGAACTAACTCAGTTATGTGAAAAACCCTATTATGTGAAAAATTTTTAATCTATCATTAATACACAAGATTAGCATTATTAACATATTTTTCATTATCACTGATAATGAATTTTGTCTCTTCCTTATTTTCCATATTATTCCTTGATGAGAGCACTTTGCTGGTAGCAAATATGTGCATAAGGATTCATTGTTAATTCTTATTGCCTCCTCATCAGCTATATTTCTTTTTCATCTTTCTGGTACAAAGGAAAAACATAAATAATTTTTCTTCTTCCAATTCTAGCATGGCAAGTACTGTATTACATCTTAATGTGCTTGCATTTGGGAAAAAATGAAAAGAAACCCCACACCCCAGATGTTGTGGGTGGAAGATTGCTTTTCTTCTGGTTGAAATGAATTGATTGATTAAGGGCTTATCCAGTAATTTAGAGAATATAGCTTCTATTGCTGAAACCATAGCAGCAGCTCAGCACATTTTGTTTTATTTTTCTTTCAAGAAAGAAATAATTTTTACTAGACGGGTTTTTAAGTTGGGAAGAAGTGGAAAAAATTCTGGGCCATGATTTTTATTGACTCTGATTGCCAGTGCCTGGCTAAACTCCTGCTTTTGTCCACTTATGGAATTCTATTACTGAGACCTATGAAATTTCTGAATCCAAACAATTGTGGGTTTTGAAATTGCATGGAACAGATACTTCCTTCAGAAGCCTGGTTCTTCCTGGAGAAAGCACAAGGACAGGCATACTTCCATTACTGTGGAATTGCCCTTGCAAACGGCAAGAAAATGGAGAAACACAGAAAATAAAAGTGAGAAATATAATTTATTAGGAAAAACTTTCAGCTGGTGTAAAATTGCATTTGTTTATGCTCAGTTTACATTAATCTAGAAAAACATGAGGTGGAAGAACATGCCTGATTTTCATGGTAGAATTTTTTTTTCCAGTAATTAAAAAAATACATGAAAAAAATAGTGTTAGCTAATTGGTGTATGTATGTACATGATCAATGAATTTGTTGTAAATGTATTTCCACTATTCAAACATTTTTGCTGTTTGACTGCCATTTTTAAACCATAAACTCTAGTCTGAATACACATATAGTCATTTTATTTTCTTGAGCTATAGTAAAATAAAAATGCACCCTTAGGGTGTATTTTACAGACATTGTATTTACAGACATTGAAGATGTCTGTAGTGCTTTTGTGAATATTTAAAAAAGGAGTTAAATTCTTGACATGTGCAAATGGCACACTTTTCAGAATGTAAAACATGGCTTAGTTTACTCATTTTAATAATATAATTAAGATTTTTTTTCATTTTAAAAATAGTGATATTTAGTTAATAAACTTTCAAGTAGAATTCTTTTGAAAATTACTGTCTTGTGGAAGAGGAGAATTTTGGAGTTCTCTCTGTTACATGCTGGTGTGTAGCAGTCTGAATCAGTCCTCTGCCAGCTGATGTCAAGCCATGAACATGCTGAAAGTGATCCTTCACTAACATGGACCTACATAAGATGTAGCTTAGATTGTAAATTTAGTATTAAGAATTGCAAATATAAATATTTTGATTTGAAAAGCTTTAAATATTTTTGAAATTAAATTTATCAAGTGTACTAATTGCAGTTAAATTATAAAATGTAAAGAAAAATAATTTAAAACTTTTAAAATTATTAGGATTGCAAAACATTCTATAAATTTGAGATGATAAACCTAAAGATTAATGGTTGGTATCTGTCACATTGGTGATTTGCTCATTAAGGCTTTGTGGAAGAATCATTGTGGGCTAAATAATATCAAAGAAGTTAGTTTTGTAATTAGTTGGGTAAAGGTATTTTAAGTGAAGAGTTTCTATGAATTGACTATATAGACTTAACAGGTTTTTAATGTGATCATCAAGGGATCCTGAATTTTACAGTGAAGCTGTGGTAATTCATAGTATTCTATGATCAGCTGCTGTCCTCATAACTGCTCCATTGACAGCTTCAGGTATTCAGCCTTTCAGTTAACAATATAAATGTCATTTGGAGTGCCAATACTGGCAAATCCCTGAAAAGGCCAGGTTGTTTCTATAACTCAAATACTCCTGTAATGTTAAGTGTTTTTCAAGGTTTTGTGTGAATGCTTTAAAACCAAGAACCTTCTATCAGACTTCTGCAACGTTTTGTTTAACATCATACATTTTTTTATGTATCAAAATATTTTTATATGTAAATACATTTATATATATGCATACTTTTACATATGCATATATATATAGGTGTTTCTATAAAAAATAGCACCGCTAAAAGATGGTAAGACAGAGGGAAAAAAGCTGAGCTAAAAAATGGGAAACTAGAATGAATGTCCCTTGACCGGACAACACCTTCTGTGCTGCTGTAGAACTTGTTTCTGAAATAGAGAGATCCATCCCTGCCCCTGGCTTCCTGTTAGTCTTTTCACAGTTTTTGTTAGTATGTGCTCCCTGCTAGAGTTGGAAATAGCATTTTGAGACTTCATCTTTAAATCCTCTTGTTGCCTTAGTCTTGAATAGTCTAAATTTTTTTTTGTTCTTTACATCTGAATAGAAGAAATAGACATCCATACACCTTAAATATGCTTTAAATTATATAAACACCTAGACATTTAAAGACAATAGGTAGTAACATAGTGCAAAACCAGCAGAGACATAATCTTTCATGCTTTTCGTGCCCATCCCTACTACATTTCTTCAAGAATATATGGACACAGCTTTTAGTTAGCTTATAATTACTTTGAAAGTAAATTTAAATTAGAAAATAAAACAACATCCTTAACGCACTTCAAAAATTACCCAGTCGTTCCAATTTATGTTTTTGAAAACATAAGATATTAATAACTAAGTCGTGTCTCAACTTGGTAGCTTTTATTTAATCAATGATAACATACTTAGTGAGGAGGCATCAATTCAGGAAAATAAGTAGCTAATCAAAAGGATATTTGTTTCCACGTTTTTTTTTCATTATGAACTTTATATCAGGGACTTAACAGACCAGAAAAGACAGATGAAGTACCTGCAAGCTTTCCCTTGATGTGTCAACAAAGCTTCATCTACCCTAGGGAGAATAAAAATCACTCAGACCTTGAGCTGATCCATTAATTGTAATATTTGCAGAAAGAAATAGCAATTATATGACATCCCTTCTGTTCTTAAGTCTAAAATTTCAGTTATATAATTTACAAATCAAACTTCCAATTCACTTTAACAGGTTTAAACCCAGTGTGATTTTTTTTCCATCCCTAGTGCCTATGTACAGTCTACCAGCATTTTTACAAATTAATTGAAAAATGAGTGCTGTTCCCTGTGTAAGGTGATCTGGAAGCTTTTCTTCCTACATTTGTTGAGTTGAAATTATGGGTATTAAATGCACATTCTTGTGGTTTATTGGAATTTTGTTTCATTGCTAGTTTCTTATCTCTTGCACATGGCTCTGGCACTTTGTCAAGTTGCTAAACTTGTATTTAAAAAGTTTGCTGAGGCTTTTTTTTTTTTGTTGTTGTTGTTGGAGCTAAAGGAAGAATTATTTTTCAGACTGTCTCCTTTTGATGTGAGTAGCATTTCAGGAGGTTAGTGCTTACTTTTGCCTAGTTGCTTATATGGCCCTGTCTAAAACCATGGCCCTATGTATTGCACTCTCAGAGATTCAAATGAGGGCACTCTAGTCCCTGTGCAGTTGGAGAGGGTGGATGTGCACACAGGTATGTGTTCTGCCACGAGTGTCAGTGGGCATGAAGTCCTGCAGTAGCATTCTCTTCTCTTCTCTTCTCTCTCTTCTCTTCTCTTCTCTTCTCTTCTCTTCTCTTCTCTTCTCTTCTCTTCTCTTCTCTTCTCTTCTCTTCTCTTCTCTTCTCTTCTCTTCTCTTCTCTTCTCTTCTCTTCTCTTCTCTTCTCTTTCTCTTCTCTTCTCTTCTCTTCTCTTCTCTTCTCTTCTCTTCTCTTCTCTTCTCTCTTTCTTCTCTTCTCTTCTCTTCTCTTCTCTCTTCTCTTCTCTTCTCTTCTCTTCTCTTCTCTTCTCTTCTCTTCTCTTCTCTCTCTTCTCTTCTCTCCACCTCTCCTCTCTCCTCTCTCCTCTCCTCTCCTCTCTCTCTCCTCTCCTCTCCTCTCCTCTCCTCTCCTCTCCTCTCCTCTTCCTCTCCTCTCCTCTCCTTCCCTCTCCTCTCCTCTCCTCTCCTCTCCTCTCCTCTCCTCTCCTCTCCTCTCCTCTCCTCTCCTCTCCTCTCCTCTCCTCTCCTCTCCTCTCCTCTCCTCTCCTCTCCTCTCCCTTCCCCTCCCCTCTCCCCTTCCCCTTCCCCTTCCCCCCCTTCCCCTTCCCCTTCCCCTTCCTCCCCCTTCCCCTTCCCCTTCCCCTTCCCCTTCCCCTTCCTCTTCTCCAGAAGTCATGTTCCAAGTATGACCTCTGGTACTGCTCACAGAAATACTAGAGATGAATTATGGCTGAGAATTAGTATCAAAAATAAAATTTTATTGGGAAAAGCACTGTGGGAAAAATAATTTCAAAATAAGATATTTTTTTCCTAGAAATGATGCCGTTGTTTTTTTTATTCTTAAAAAAAATGGGACATCATAACACTATATGTTTTTTGAAATTATTATGTGAATTATTATGCTGATAACTTACCATGATACCACTTTATTAATTGCAAAATGAAATTATTATTTTACTCCTTAAAATTGGTATCTATTTATTATTAGTTGAAAACATGTGGTAACAGACTATAATGTATTTGGAGAAAGTGCATTTCCTAAAAATCAATGTTTGGAAATTTTTATATGACATCCAATAGTGGTACTTCTGAACTGAATTTATTACAAAATATTTCTAAAACCCAAATAAGTAATTATTACTTATTTAATTCAGAAAATCAAATCAACATATGGCTCAGAAATAAGTAGTATTTATTTCAGATATACATAAGAAGTGAAAATTATCTCATAGAATAATTCAGGCAGGAATAACTGTGGGGGTTTCTGAGGGTCCAGCTGCATCCTGAAAATCCCCCAGGATGAATCACACAATTTCTCTGGTCAACCAGTTTCAACATGAAGCCTGTTTGGTTTCTTGTTTTAATGCAAAGAATGGTTTTTTGTTTGATTTTTTTTTATGTTGCTAATAGTGTAAGAAAAAAAATTCAGAAAACATTTACTTCTAGTATGGTAGTACACCTGCATAGATATGTGAATTACTAGGAAGTTAACTGGAATGAGATTTTCTTATAACCTAGAGGCCGTTTTGATGTGACCATAAATTTTTTTAGTTTGTTTTCCTTTTTAAAATTTTTGTCCCTTTTCAGCCAGGAGATAATTCTTCCATCTAAAACTTTATTACTCAAAAAATTATTTTAAACATTTTTCTCTATATATTGACTTAGACCAGAACTTTCACTGACTGTCAAAATGAGATCTGCCTGGTGTTTCTGCTTTATTTTATCATTATTGAACCCAGTGAATTTGAGCCTTGTTTAAAAAAAAGAAATACCAACAGAGTCAAGAAGTTATAAAGCAGGCAGATATTTTGTCTGAAAATGAAGAAACTGTCCTAAAATTGCCCATATTTTTAAAATTATTGACAAAATTGTACTTATATTTTTTATATATTTTTACATTCAAAATTTTGTTTTGTTTAAACGTATTTGAAGTATATTAATTTCTGAATATAGTGTCTTCTATTACATATATTTAAAATAAAATTAAATCCCAACATGGGAAAACACTGATGCATTAGAGAGTTACTAACTAAGAAATAAGACAGTGTGGTTTTCTTCCTGTGCCTCATGTATACTTTGTTTCATTCTCCTCATTGACAGCACTCAGTTGAAGGGTTTTGAATAAAATGTAATCAAGTGTGTTGAAATATGAGGAAGCTAACAAACAATTTAATATTTAAGCAACATATTTTGAAATCTTCTTTTTCAAAGCAGTTAAATGAAATATTTCAGGGATGCAAGTACCTATCATCAAAGGATTGATTGGTTTTGCTATTGATTTTTTCATGCCTTTGAGATATTTCTCTAAAAGTTTGGTAAAAGAAAGACTTGCTTTTAAAATACAATTGAATTGCAAGGTCTCCAGCAGAAAGTTTTTAAAAGCTTTTAGACCTTTTAATCATTTGGTTGTCTTATGTATTTTTTGTATAATTAAAGAATCACTTTGATGTGTGGGTTCTTACTCACAACAATGTCAAAGTGAATTGTCTTGTTTTAAAATAGTTTAAACATGTATGAAATTCTATTAGTCTGAAATTGACCATTTTAGTCCAGCTGACAGAAACAACATAGTTTTACACAGCTACTTTTTCAGCTTTTTTTAATGTTAGCCAGTATAAATGTGTTGCTAACTGCTATAGATGAGAGAGCCTGCCCTAGCCAGGGATGATAAAATCTATCTGTGAATGATATTATGTCATGACAACTTAATTGTTTCAGTTTTATTCAATTTTCTAAATGTATTAGTACAGGAGATGTCAATTGATTTTTTTTTAACTTGCACTTTGAGTAATTTTTAAAATAGAACCTCCAAAAGGCCAAATTTATGGTTTCAGAGTTTTTCATACTAGATAATTTTCATAATATGTTCTAGTGGAAAACACTGAAGTAAAGTACATGTCATATTCTGGTGTAATTATTACTTTGCATGGGAATTACAGAATAAAGAAAAGCAAAAATCATTTTAACAGTTCTTGATAGTAATGTCTTATCATAATAATATTCAAATAAGTAAATGGATACAGAGGTGACTCATATTAAAAATTTAGTTTTCATGAACTCCCACATTTTTCCTTCTTTTTAGTAAGTTTCCATTGCCATTTGTTTTGATTCTTCCTGTTGATTGCAAAGAGGAAGTCAAGGGCTTGCAGATGCTCTTTCCTTCTTTTCAATAACTCTTGCTATACTTTGGTGCTCCTGAGAGAAATGAGATTTTCTTATGGAGTTCCTGGATACTTTCAAAAAGATTTGAAAGCTTTTTAGTAATTCTTTTTGAAAACAAAGACATTTTTTCAGGTCTTTTTTGTAGATGAAGTAAAAATTTATATGGAAGGCACATAATATTCTTGTCACTTCTTTTTATTCCTCCTTGCTTTTCCTTATTGTTTATTTTCTGGTGTATTTGGATAAATACAAAGAGGGATGAGATGAGGCTTTTTTAAAATTTATTTTCATTGCTTTGTTTATTTCCTGAACATAAATTTCCAGTGCATAAACTGCCCATTTGAGATGGTGAAGGGTGTAAATTTTTACATTGGCATAAATTTCATGAAGAGCCGTCTTGTGTCCAGAAATCACCTTGGTGAATTTGGAAGAGCTGCTCTCAGTCCAAAGGGGAGCAGTGCCTCCACTTTGACACTGTAATGGTACCGAAGGTTGGAGGTCACCATCTCAGGCTATGTTTAAGGTCCATAGCTTAACTTACCTTTTGTTTTGTAATTAAGGTGGAGCCTTGAACCAAGAATTTTTAACCCCAGTGTCTCTTTCACTATGGTTCAGTGAGCCATTTTATATTATTTTATATTTCTGTTTGATTAAACATATAAAGTAAAATTGAGTCTAGAAGTGTCCAGGTGCAAAGAACTGAAAGGACATTATTAATCCTGTTTCTCAATAAAATTTGCTTGGCTGTTCTTTTCTAAAGATAAATAAATTTGATTTAAAACAAAGAAAAAATACTGTTATTTTTTATATATAACAGCAAAAAGGTTGGCTTTGGTTCTTTTAAGATATGGAGAAGAATTAAAATGGTTAAGTTTAAGCTTAAAGTCCATTGAGGTGGTGCAAAAATGTTCTTTCAGTATCAGTAATAATCTGCTACATGTATTTTCTAGTCCAAAGTGTCGCATTTCATTAATTTCACTTTTTGTGTACTTCAGCATGTATTCTTTTTGGGTTTTTTTGTAATTCAGTGTGTATATCTAAAATAACAGTGTTGCTTAGATATGCAGTGTAATTATGAACCTTTTATCTTTGTATTTATCTTTGTGTCGCCAGAGTTAAAAGCTTTCATAGGTGCCAAAGTTCAATGCAATCAGTTATTTTTGCATTTCCAGCCCAACATTGCTTTGTGAAAGGCTACAAGAAAAATACTGTAAAAGCAAATTATCAAGGACTTTTTAGAACTTGGTAGTATTATAGGTGGAAGTCTTGGTCTTGTACTGATTACTTTGTAAGAGACACCATTTAATGATGAAACAGAACTAAAACCTGATGGAAAACTCTCTGTGTGAAATCTGTTAGTGTTGACATTGTAGGATAAAGTACTCTAGGCCAGGAATTTACTTGCTCCACAGGAAACAGGAAAATAGTATCTCCCTCACCACGGCCCCCAGTTTTTGTGTGGTTATTCATGTTTCATCAACTATTTGATTCAGCCTACATTCTTTGTAACAAAATAGAAAAGCAACAAGATGTTTCTTGAGTCTCTTGAATTCTCTTAAACTGTGGCTTTTTATCAGTGATGATGAATCTACGTGAAAGAAGAAATTATCAAGGAAGACACAGTCTAGTCCCACAATATTCCAGCAGCTATATAAAAATTAATATTGCCAAAGACAGCTATTACCTTTGTTCACTAGAAATTTAATTTCCTATTTTCTATAAGAATTTCTTTGTATATACATATGCAAGCTTATGGATTACTTTTATATCCTTGGGACAAAAGGCTGTTCTCCAAAACATTTTTGCCAAATGACAACCCAAACGTTTTGAATAGCTAGTGGTGTAAAATAAATGCCTTTTTTTGCCTGACTTTATTTATTCATGTTTGTTTATTTATATCAGAAGACAACAATGGGTGTGAAAGAGAAATAGGAAAGGGAAATAGCATCATATGTTCTACTTTAATTCTTTATTTGAATTTTATTTGAAATCACTTCAGAGGATAACCCTATAATGTAGGTGTTGTTTGTATGATTTTTCAATAATCAGATGCTTAGCAGAGGTAGATATAGAATTTATTTATTACCATTTGTTGTGTATATTGAAGGAGAGATGAAAGCTGAAACTGAAATTGTTCTCCTTAAATAAATTACCTATACTTTGAAGAATAAAAGAATTGGACAATTACATTTTAAAAGCAAGTGAAATATATTTTTCTATGTGTCCCAAGTCTTAGGTTTAGTAAATTAAAAATATTAATGTTTCCAATTAAAATTTTAATTGCAGCATCACTTTTTAGTGGGAAACAATACATTGCCACTATGCTAATTTTAATGGACAATTTTACTTCATGAAAAAACCCTTAGGAATGAAAAATAGAGTTTTTTTAAAAGAATAATTTCTTGACACTAATTTAATTTCTGATGCAGAGAAATTAATACCTAAAAAAAATAATCTCTGAAGTGTTTCTTAATAGCAGTGTTCTTGGTCAGTTCCCACCACAGAACCTTAATGGAATTTTACTGTTGTAGAATATTCTTCATATTCTATGAATCCACAAGGATCCTTGAAGTTCAAATTTAAAATAGAGGAAAAAAATATTGACCACTGTTAGACTATTTCAATTTAGATGTTTCAGATGGTTTCATGATGAGATTGCTTTTTTATAGTACTGTCTTTGAATTAGAAGTCATGTGCTGAGCAGAGATTTGTACTTTTGCTGTTTGTTTTGGATGGCAGTTTAGTTGACCCCAATAGCTGTGGTATTTGTTACATTTCTCTCAAGATGGAGGAGACAGAGGGTGTTAGGAGAGGAGGTCTTACATGCTTATTCCTTATTGTCTTAGGAGTTTGCTGAAAAGTTGCTTGAATGCATATTGTGTTCCAAAGGCTGAGTATACAGCGCTGACTCCATCCTGGCAGGTTATTCTGTAGAATGAGTTCTGTACATAAGAAACAGCAATGCTTGAATAAGGTTCAGTGATCTTTTTTTTTCTCTAGATATGTCAGATGACTTTCACAAATATGCTAAATGCAATCTTCATTTGTCAACAAAGAAAATGCTAAGTTTTGTATAAATATATTTACAAAACAACACATTTATTATTTTATTTATTTGCTTATAAGTGTAAATCAAATGTAAACATTCAAAATGTATTGTAACAAGCCCCATTTCCTCCTCCCTTTCCATTCATACCTAATGATTGATTTCCTGGTTCATTATTTGGTAATTAATTACAAGGTACTGTAGAGGAAGTATCAGATAATTTTAAATTCATGTAGCAGAGAATATATGATTAAATATTCTCTAAGTACCAGAACACAATGATTGAAATAGTATTGAGTTGCTACTGAGCTAAAGCATTTGATTTTAGATAACTGTGAACTGCTTGTGAAGGGTTTTACACCACAAAGAACCCTGAACTTAGCTGGATACTGTGGTCCAACCTTTGCTTTCCAAATTAGCATATTAAATTACACTGAAGGCTAAGAGTCTCTTAATTTCTTTGGAATATAAAGTAGTGAAATAATATAAAATCAGACTGGAAACAGGGAAAACATGGAACTTTTGGATGATGAAGATTTATCTTGTGAAAAAAATCCTCTCCCTTTGTTCCTAGGAAAGTGTTTTTCCTTACTATTTGTTTCAGTCCAGCACCTTTTCACTGACTTTTTGATTGAAAAAAATTCTTAAAAATTATTTCTTGAAAATGAAAATCTTTTCTTTCCATCACCTTTGAATACTGGCTATGACTCTTCATCCTGTGACAGGCAGGCAGAGTGCTTTTGCTAAGATAGCTGTATCTCCATGCAGGGTGCCTGTATTATCTGGGATTCCCAGCACTGGCCAGCCTGAGCACCCTCGGTCTTTGAGCAGTTTCATGCTGTGACTGTGCATTCATACATTATAAATGTGTAGCCTTCTGCTGTACTTCAATTACCCAGCAAGCTGTTTGTAGAATATCCTATATACAATATTTGTACTGCAATTTAAGAACAGATTTTTCACTTGCAATGTTTGTCATACAACTTTTCTCCCTTCATTCCTGCCTGCTTGTATAACTCTGGAGAAGAAAACAAGTTTATAAAAGGCTAAACAAGATGAACCTGTAACCCATCATGCATTTTATCAACTTATTCCTTATCTCCTTGAGCTGGTTCTGTGACATCTGACAAATTCTATTGCCATAATAGAAAGTTGATCTGTCTTTATTTCATTAGTGTATGTTGAGGATTTGAGTACACAAAACCACAGTTGCAAAACAAAAAGTCAGATTCATTTCAAGCTCGGTTAACCACATTGATCCCCTTTCCACCTTCATATTTGATGGAATGAAAAAAGTGAAAGAGATGTCAGTTTAAAGTTTGATGGAATTCCACAAATTGCTCAAACACCAACTTCAACAAGTATGTCAAAATAATGATTAAAAATGTCACTAAGTATTGCTTTTCATTACATTGACCTCAGTATTTCTCAGATTTGACACAATGAGCCAGGTGTGGACTTGAAGGCCAAGAATTCTGTAAGCTGAGGATTTTTAGTGTTAGAAGACATTGCTTAGAGAAACATGTCTGAAATGGGAATTTGTGATTATTTTTTGTAGTCATATGAGCCCTTCTGATCACATAGATTTATACTATTTTAAGGATATTCTGTATCATTTCTCTGGAGATACGTTAATGACACTTGTAGGCTATTCCATTTGGAAAGCAGTGCATTCAGCAGTGTCTTTAAAGACTTGGTATATATGAAGTATACAAGTACCTGCAATATGGGAGAATATTTAAAATTAGACAAAAGTCAGAACACTTCTGCAGTTCTGAGTCCCAGAGGATGTGTCAGGACCCTTGCTTTTGCCTCCATATATGCAGTGTTTGGAGACTGGTGTCTGGCTGTTACAGAGACACTTCGGTTCTTCACAGAAAACAGTTCAAGTAACAAAACTCTGGATTAATTTAGAAGCCAAAGACATAGTTTGAATCCATCACTGTGAGACATGCTTGCGTCAGAGAGAGATTAATCCAATTTTGCCAACCTGCAAGGCACAAATAAAAGAACACTTGTTAAAAAGTAGATCTCTGCTTATAGAGAAAAATCTGATTTTGTTACTTAGTTTAGAGTCTGAAATGTAAGCCTTGCAGCAAAGCTGAAACCTGTTTAAGAACATTTTCACTGAAGAGTTTTCATTGCCTTAACTAGATTTGTTTCAAAATTAAACTGTTCTTCAGGCATGGTTGTTAGAGACTCCATGAAAGCAGCTGCACTGGAACTTAAAATCAGTAATTCCTATTAAATGAACATTAAATGAGGATGCCATTTCTCTTTGTCTTAATGTTTTGCCATGCTATTTGAAATCAATTAAGGCAGCTATCTGGCAATTTAAAGAATACTAATAAAAATACCATCCTCTACTTGCATTCATTTCTTTCCTAGAAGTGTCAGTTGCTGGAGAAAAGATTTTTTTTTCTTTTTTTTTTTTTTTCTTTTCCCTTGGGAGAGCTAGAAGTGAAATTATTAGGGAGAAGCCATATTAATAGAGAATTTATTTGGCCAGGTGAAATCTTTCATTACTGTAAGATCTGTTTGTTTGCTTGTACAGTTTTTACACAGGATGGTTTTCAGGGGAATCTTTCTAATTAAACAAAAGAAAATTCTAAAAGAGTGAGAAAGGGGAGCAGGACTTTTCTCAGTGGAATTACCTGGGTATGTTTTTTCACTGAAAAAGCTTACTTTGGTATCATTGAACCGCTAGGAGTGATTTGGTTTCAATGCCTCAATGCATAATGTTTTCAGAAACAAAACACTCTGGTGATGGAGTTGGGGAACAGTACAGTAATGGTTGGTTGGACACTCTAAAACAGTTCTGGGACTGATCATGTCTGTGTAATCAACTGTGCAACCAAAGTGATTGCACAGTTACATTGTATTTTAGAAGATACATTACCTTTGTGATAAATTGGGGAATAAAGTCAGCAACTCCGGGAGCAAAAGAAAATATGCAAATTGCTATTTATTTTTTGTTTCTTTTACATTTGAAATATTTGTTCAGATTTTGATTCTAACTTGAGGAAGCGGGGGGAATCTTGCTTTAGTTGGGCTAGATACAAACACTCAGAGGATCTCTATTGTCCCAGTGTGGGACCCTTACTGCTTTATATTTCAGTAAACTGATGTGAAATTTCCCATGTAAGCCCTATTAAGGGGAAGGATCTATAAAATTTTTCTATATACACTAAAATCCGCAATTAATTATTTTGAAGTTATCTATGAAAGTAGGTGTCCAGAATAATCCTGCTGGAAAGTAGATAAGTAGATTGACTATGCTCATATAGATGATTTTCTTGTTACTTATTCTTACACTGCAATAAACTCTTTGAGTTTTCCTAAAAGAATTTCAGGAACAGAGGAAGAGAAAATAGTCTTTGGATTTCCATGAACTTCAATTACTTTGCTCTCTGTTTCAACAACGATTATAACAGATTTGCTTGTTTCTGGTTCCAGATGGTACTGAGGTTGAGAAGGAGACAAAATGAAAATTATCAGAATAAATGGAAAATTTTTGGGGGGTGTGTAACTGAATTTACTAAAGTTAAAATGAGAAAGGAAAAAAAAATCCTAGTTGAGCAAGAATCTTACTGATAGTTTAGGTACAACCTAGGAAATTAAACTACATTTTTCTGCTTCATGTGCTAGTGAGTATGGGGACAAATACAAGATGATTAATGCGAATGTGTAAATGGAAATTATTTTGAATTTTGCTTACTCATACAGAGTTTAATGGTCCCAGAGTAGGATGGGACAAGATAATCTCTAACCTACAATTATGCAATGAAATTTCAGGTCAAGCAAAATGGATTTATAATTAATTTATTAACCTGGAGATGGAATAATTCATACTATGAAATACAGTGCTCATATTTAGGGGCAGTCAGAGAGTGGTTTTAGTCATGATTGCTCCTGAGTCCTGCTCATATTGCATGGAAACAAGTTGAAGGAAAGCATAAATACATAGAAAATAAAACCTAATGCAACTTCACTGGAATAGTAACACATTAAACAATACACTTTGAGGCAGAAATATTCTCAAACCAGCATTCTGATGTTGCCTTTCCTAAAGGACAATAATTGTTTCCATTCCTCTATAATGGCTTCTGGTTTTGACTGTGCTAGTGGACACCATACACACATGGTGTATGTACAGCAGATCCAGCAAATCTGGCTCTTGTGTTGGTGCAGGGCCAGGTTTTGGTAAGGGGGACTACCGTGATGGTTTCTGTGAGAAGCAGCCTCCTCATGTCCAGCAGAGCCAATGCCAGACACCTCCAAGACAGACTCACATTAGAGAAATTAATGGAGAGACTTCAGTCTGAAACAGGGGAAGGACTCCTCTCCCCGAGCAGTGGCAGAAACAACTTGTGATCAACTGACCATAACCCCCATTCCCATCTCCCTGCCCTGCTGTGGGAGGAGGTAGAGCTGGAAAGGAGGGAAGGGTGGGGGAAGATATTTTTAGGATTTATTTTGCTTTTCACTATCCTGCTCCCATTTTGTTAGTAATGAATTAAATTAATATCCCTAATTAATAACTGTTTTGCCCATGATGGAATTTTGGTGAGAGATGTCTCATGGATCTTAATTCATGAACCTTTGTTATATTTTCTCTCCCCTGTCTAGCTGTGGAGGGGTGAAATGGAGTGGCTTTTGTGGGTAGCCAGGGTCAGCCTAGGGCAGTTCTTTAAAGAAGGAAATTTCTTTATGAGGATGTATGAATAGTTAAATTTGCAAAGAACATCAGACTGATCTTGTTTATGGGTTCCAGTAAGGCCCTTGGCACAAAATACATCAGTATGCTATTGAAATACATTAATGTTACAGAAATCAGGAGGCATATTATAGCACAGGAATATTAAAAAGAAAACAGAGGAAGAATTACATAACCTTGAAGATTGAACTAATAGAAATGGGATAGCTTAAATAATAGATGTTCAAAATCATGTAATTTATTAGTCATAAGGTGAAAATTGAAAACCACCATAGAAAATAAAATATTTGGATTATGAGTCACTAAGGGGAAGCATGTGCTGTACTGTCAGAAATATGCTAGAATATCTTGGTTGGTCTCCAGCTGCCACTCCACCACCTGCTGGGTCTCTGATGGATTCCTTATAATATCCTGTTAGCCCCATGCATCTGAAATGGTGCTGGATGTCTACAGTTAGGTGACTTAACTAATGTTTTAAAGATGCTTTTCTACCCATCCTGTGGCAGATTTGATAGACTACCTGACTGTGTTGGCAAAACTAGAGCATCCTAAATGAACTGGACCAGTATGTTTCAGTAACTGGATCCTGCCTGTAACAGCTGAAAAGGTCTGCAGGACTCAGTGACTGAGATCATTGTGCATAATTGAAGTAAAGCCCTTGCAGCCTTTAAAAGCATGCAGGAACACACCTACCTGAGGTATTTTATCCTCAGGGCAAGTTTCTCTTGGATGACGATGATGATATGGCAGCCAGTGAAATAGCTGAGTCACTGAAAAATGCACTCCTAACAATCTAGAATGTGTGTTATGTCTTGTTCTTATGAAAAGTTATGGTCCTTAAGAAAAAGGAAGTCAAACTAGTACAGGACATTTCTTGATGTTTCCAGAAGTTCTGGAAGACCACTAAATTGATCAAGGTAATGGATCTTACCAGAAGATACTGAAAATGTAAACATAAATTATATTTTGTCTCATGCATCAGAAGCAAAAACTCCAAAGTGAGAAATAATCATTCAACCAAATTTCTGCAACTTAAGAAAAACCTTACATAAGCATACTGTGACTGTAATTAAGTTTTTGCTAGAAATCTGAGGAAATCACGCCACCACAAAATAATGCAAGAATTGGAATATTAAAATAATGTGAGAGGAAAAATATTACCTATCTTTGGATCCAAGCTGATTAACTGAAGAAAAGCTGCATATAGATACTTACAGGAGCAGGAGTGGACACAAAGCATTTCTCATTATATTCTGTATTGATCTAAGACAGTGTAACAACCATGCTGGGTTGGAGAACTACGTTTTTCCTTGATAAAATAATTCTATGTCTGCGTCCTTGTATTGACTGTCCTTACAATTGCAGTGTTGTTAATGTAGAGGTGTTAGTCAATCTTTATACTTACTTCAGATACCCATGTTTAAGAATTTTCCTATACTCCGTTCTGCTGGGGTTTTTTCATGATGCAGTAATTTACTTTAAAATGCAGGTATTGGTTTCTCAAAAAAATGACTACACACTGCAGCCAAACCTGCAGTGCTCCACTTTAATGACTAGTAGAGCAGGAGGAGGTTTTGATTTTAAGATTTGGGTTGGTTTTATTCTCACTAGATCAAGAAAATGTGTCTTCAGTCTCTTTTTTACGGTGCATTACACCTACCAGAAGAATTAGTGTATAAATATAAATGATGTTTAGAAATTCATCTTTTCACCATTTTTTTCTGGAAACACAGAATATACTGTAGTGTTCAGTATTTTCCTAAAAGCAAACTAATTCAGACTGACATTTTCATTATGCTTTTGGCATACAAAGCAGATGGATTCTTAAAATAAAGTGTTAAATTAAGCAATTAACATAAATTTATAAATTCAATGATCTAAATGATAAAATATTTTAAAATGTGGAGAGGAATAAAATCCTAACACTAGGAAAGTAATTTCACAGATCAGCATGTAGTGGGGTAAGCCTTTTCTCACAGTTCACATGGACAAAAAATTTAGTTTGATTCCTGCCCCTTAAATTTCTACAGACCAATTATATTGTTGTTAAGTATTTTCATTTTGATTACAAAAATGCCGACAGCATTCTGAATTCTGCAGTAAAGTGACAGATCGGAATGATACAATGAGCAGACAGCTGAAGGGCCATGTGGGACAATTAGTGAATTTGTACATCACTTACCCAAATTTACAGTTTACATAATGAAACATAGTGTGCCTATTTCATCTTCAAATGATATCTTCAGTAAGCATAAATTTAACTTTCCTGTAAAAAGCTTAACTATAGAGGCATGTGGGTGGAAATTTTTGAATAAGCCTAAGCATTTACCGGACAAATAAGCATCTTTCAGATACATTTCCATTGGGATCTCACAGCTTCCAGGTTAGGAACTAGCATTTATCTGTCCTTCTGTCTTGCAGAAGTTAAGGAGCAGTCACCTCATTCCTTTTTAGCCTCATACTCTGTTTTACATCTACTGACCACCCCTTTCACATCATTGAACCAGTTGACTTAACAAAGCTAAACTTGGGCCAGTTGTTTGTAACCTTTATGTAATTGCTTTTGAAGTAAAAAAGTTCTCCTTTGAACTGTAAATATTCTATGACATAAAAGTTTGTTGCATACTCTCTCTTGATTTATAACTTCAGTGTATCACAATCATGACAATGCATCTGCTGTGTTTGCTGACACATTATTCTTCAGGACCAAATCCACTGAAATCTCTTTCTTTAAATAATTCCCCATCACATCTTTATCATTTGATCAAAGATTCAGTGATTAGTACTCCATAAAGAAATGCCATTTCTTATACTGTAAATAGGCAGTTTAACCTTCTAATTTCTCATTATACACATGGGATGGTTTGTTTTCCCATTATTATATAGTCATCTATCAGAACAACTTTCCCTATAAGAAACAAATAATGACTGAATTTTGTTCAAGATAGGATAAGGAGAGAAGGACACAAATGTCTAAAAAATGTACTATATTTTTATTTAAAGAAGTTAGAAATAGCTAAAGTGCTACACTACCTAAATGAGTAAGTTGCTATTGCCTATTTTAGTATTAAATGCACATGCTACATGCTGTACCATTACTTGCTGCAGCATCAATGCACATTGTATATTTACGTATGTATATATACATGAAAAAATCTAAAAATTCATTATATATTAGCATTAATGAACTGATATTACCCATTAGTAAAATTATGTTTTAGATATGCAACTGAGCTAAATACTTTTGGCTGGTTTTTTTTCCTAACATATTGACAGGGGGTAGTACTGTCCTTTTGAAATTATAAAAGGACAGCTTGTGATCTTTAAACTGAAATAAAAAAGACTGAAAAGGATCTAGCTTTCCATCCATTTTTTCTGCTAATTTTTGTCCATATGCATAGCTATTAATTTATCTGATATCCATGTGCTGTCTGAAAGAGAAGCTAGCATAAAATACTGATCAGATTTTTGCCCTCCTCCCAGTTTCACAAAAACCAAAGATGACATATAAACAAAAATGAAAATGCTCTAGTAAAATTATTTATAGCGCAGTGTAATTCTGTCATATGATTTTATCTTTGTTAGCATTAAAACATTCTGACATTTCCTAATTAATGTTATTATATATGCTAATTCTTGGTAAGAGGGGTCTAAAGAGCACAGCTGAGAACATTCTTTCTTGTTTGCATAATTGCTCTGAGCAGCTGTATACCTTATTTTTTCAATATAAAGCAGTAAATACAAGTTAAGCCAAATAAAGATTCACTAGTGTCATTTCCAATCAGTATACGATTGGGATTATCATATATTTAAATTACATAAAAATATATTTTTTTTCTTAAGAAATTTGAATTGGTGTGTCTCTATCACACAAAAAAGTTCAAATGTATGTCATTCATATATAAAATAATCTGACAATCTGTTTAGTTTCCCTTTTGTTTTGCTATGTGGTGTCATCAAGATGAAACTTAAATGACATTCAGTGTAACAAAACATTGCTGTCACTGATTTTTGGTTTAGGTAAGTTACGTATCCTGAAATTTTTTCTGATGACTTCTGTTGAACCACATTTAGCACATCAAGATGTGGTCCTTGAGAACACTTGTTTAGTTTAGTGGTGTACCAAGCAGTGTTGGGTTGAGGGGGTTGCAGTCAATAATCTTGGAGGTCTTTTCCAACCTTAATGATTTCATTATAGGGATATGAGACATAAATATGTGCTGTACACAAGTTAATGACATTTTACCATTTTTCATGGAAAAACTGCCATATGATGTGCTGAAACAAGGTCCTCTATGCTAGGAAACATCCTTTTACAGGATTCTTTGTTACTTTTTAAAGAGAAGCATTAATCAGGTGACCCCTTTACTAACACAGCAGTGTTAGTTTCTGTGGCATGGATATGTTTGTAGGGGCAGTGTGCCATGCACACCTCCTACCTGCTTTAAGGGAGCTTTGTGCCTCTGGTCACTGACGGAGGTGGCTGAGGAGCCCACTGGAGGCAGTTTCAGGGACTGCTGTAGTGACATGGAGGGGAATGTGCCACCCTCTCCTTCCCCTGGAATTCCCTTCTCCATTGCCAAGTCAGAGCCTTTTGTTCCTGCTACTGTCAGTAATACTGATTTTGCAGAATTCCTGGTTTAAAATACTAATTATATTTTAAATATTGCATTTATAATTTATCCGATTACTTGGCAGTCAAAAAAAATGTCTTGCCCCAGAAGTTCTCAGAAATATCTCCAGCCCTCTCAGCATTTGAAGATGAATGTGTAAACACACAGTACCCTGAGCATTAACCTACACCTTTCTGCATATTTTAGGGTTTATGTTTTCCTTTTCCTTCATAAATGTTAAATTAACTAAGATACAACACAAAGTATAATTTTTCTGGCTTAGGTTTTTCTTTTCTCCCTGCATTACAGTCTTTGTTGCATTCTCTTACTATTCCATATGGTATGCCTTTGGCTAGCTCCAGGAAGTGTCACAGCTTCACTCTCCATTAGTTCCATAACACCAGCTACAATAGCAGATCCTGGCTAAAATAATTTTGTATTTTTTCGTCAGGGAACACACAAGCAAATTGATCTATTAATGTCTGACAGTAACAAAATGCCTGCATTTAAGGCATATATTTAGGCATATATTCTGTATACACATTATATGTGATCTATTTAAGGCTGACTTCAGAATAACTGAAAACAACACTGGATTTATGTATATTTTGTAGTCAAACACTGTGCACAGTTAGTCACTCCGCTTTCTGATGTTACTTATGTTTTAAGTAAAGCAGCGTCTGCGTCCAGCCCTGCAAGGTGCTGAGCACTTTCAATTCCCAGCGAAGCCTGCCACTGAGAACAAATCATGTCTTACAATTACTTACACACCATGGTGTAAGTCCCTCGTGAGCCTTACACAGAATGTCTGTGTGGAGGTGCACACAAACTGAAAGGCACTTGCAAAGTGCCTTCCCCATGGGACACCTCCCTGGTGCCTCCCTTCACCCAGCTGCTCCCTGCAGCCCTGTCAGGTGGGTGCAGCAGGTCACAGGCCACCCTTGCAGGTGACCTGCTCATTCCATTGCCATCCCGCTGGCTGCAGTCATCTTGAGCATGACCCTAGTGTGATCTCTGAAATATTTGAAGATTTCGTCAGGTGCCAATGTGAAGAACGCAGAATGTTAATGAAAGACTTCAACACCATTGAATCTGCTTATGTTTTAAATAATGTGGGATGTAATTTGCAGCAGATGCTTTTATGTAAGTCTTTCATGCAAATTTTAAGCAACATAAGATTTATGTGATAGCAGTTCTAAAGAAATACTTTCTGAGAAAATATGTAGTTATAACCAATCTTATTCTTTTCTGCTTTAAACAGTAGTTACTATTTCCCTCAGTGTTTGTAGCCTTCAAAAGATACTTTGCAACAACAAGATTTCATATCTGCTCAAAATACATTTTATTTTATTATAGATTTCAGATATGTTAAAAATAAATTTATTCTATTATATATTTTCCTAATGTTTCAAAATCTTTCCTACTAAGGTTGTTCATGGAGCTGGAGTTTGAATATTATTCTTTATGAAAGCAATATTTTTCCCCTTTGTGTGAATTGCCTAGGAATTGCTCTCAGTTTAAATGTATGTAATGATCAAGTATAAATATATACTGACCAGAATACGAAAAGTTTTCAGGTAATGGATGGATGTTGAGAGGTTAATTTCAGCTTTGCATCACATATGACAGGTCTCTGAAAGCAGATGCTCTGCCACTGCATCATCCTCCCCATCATCAAACATGTGAAACATAAAAAAGCAGGACAGATTGGTAAATTACTAATATTCACTGGGTAAAATATTAATATTCACTGGTGTAAACTCCGAGATTAATAAGCAAAAGTAGTTAAAATTACATAAATTAAGAATGAGAGGGACTAAAATCCAGAGGCTTTAGGAGTGGTTAAGACAGAGGAGGCAATGGATTGGGAGGTGGCAAAAAAGGGGCAGAAATAGACCTGAGGAACCAGGGCGGAGGTAAGATGAACCAAGACTATAGGACCATGACACTAGAGCAAAAGGCTGGCTTATTTCCCATGAAGGGTTTGTATCTTCAGACAACACAATTTAAGTCTTTTTATGATTCCTATCTTGTTATTTTTCCAATTCATATGGCTTGCCTAATGTCAATGCCTAAAAAGTCATTCCTCTTGTAGTAATAGGGACTAGATTACAGATGTTGGTAGGTCTTTTACCCAAATGCTGTTAGCTCCAAAAGCAATGAAATGGATATGAGAGAATAGCTGAAATACTTCAGAAAAAGTTAAACTAGGTGCAATGTTGTTATTAGCTTAGTATTTTATATGTGGAAGCTTATGTGCTTGTGTAGATATGGGGATATGGATATCCATAAAAAATACCTTGATTTCTGTCATTTACATGCATTGCTTTGCCCTGGAAATGCTGAGGTGTGGCTTAAAGCCATTTTAATAGGTGAAATAGCATTGCCTTTGCCACAGGAACAGAAGATCCAGCTTTTAATGGTTTTCCTTCTCATAATTACTGAGCCTTTTTTTTTTCACTAACTTTTATGATAAAATGTATTTTTGCTTAGTATGACTTGCACAGGTGGTTCTTTAGTTCTTGCTTTCATCTTCTGTGTATTATTTATGAAGAACAGTGATTCCTCTGTGTTTCCTTTACTACTAGCAGTTTTTCTACCAACAGACTCAGCAAGTGGCAATCCTTCCTTAGATGTTTCAGTTTAGCATTGCTTTTTGGAAATAAACAGTAGACTTTTCAACATGAAAATTGTTAATAATGGATGGCATTTATCAAAACCAGCAATCATACCTCATACCTCTAAGTGAGACTCTGTGGGGCTTCACAAAGGAAAAGAGGAAATATTTCAAAAAGTAAGGTAGGTAATTGGATGGGTTGGAGAAGGGGAAGTAGGAAGAAGGCTTTTACCACAGCAAGTGGTATTTTCTGGAGAGGGTGACACATTCTAACTTGACCTGGTTGCCTCCCTCCAGCCAGTACTTCCTTCCCAGTGCTGGAGAAGCAGGGTGCAGCAGCCCCAGCTGCCTTACTGGGATTTACAAATCTCCCAAAACCAGTCACTGGAGGCTGCTTGGAGCCACCAACCAGAGCAGCCCTGACACAACTGAGCTGTTGTTCACAATCTGTGTCATGTGCCAGTTTGGGTCTATTTCTGGGGGTTTAATTTTTTTTTTCTCAGTCTATTACTGAATGAAGTCTTTCTTATCTCAGTGTCCATTGTCCTCATGTTTTCTCATGTCAGCTACCTTCTGCAGCAATATTTTTAGCTCATAATTCTGTTTTTACTTATTTCAGGAAAAGGTAGAACATCCCCTGGGATTGCAGTTAATAGCTTCAAGAAAGATCTATATAGACAAGGTCATACACTGTGAGGAACTTCATAGTAGTGACAAATGTATCAACCCTGCCAAGCTCAGAACTATTCACTAACTCTTGGAACTGACTGCATCCTATTAGGAGCAGTGCTGGACAGGCATTCAGCAAAACAGCTTGGGTGATACTCAGTATTACCATTGGCTGTATTTTAGCACTGAGCTTCTCAACTGAGATTCTTAAGGCTGACTCCTGATACTTGGAATAGACTGTCAGAAAATTTTTACTTTAGGCTGAATCTCAGACTGGTGCTGTACTCCAGATGTCAAATTCAGTGAAAAGTCAAGGAACAGGAAAAACTGGAGCCTACGCTCATGGCTTCTACATAATTCAGTTAGGTTTTTTGCCTTCAGCTGGTCTCTTGTGGGAAACAGAAGTGCATAATCAAAGGCATTTATGTCCAGATCCACATAGGTTCAGCATGGTCTGAGAAGTTCGATCAAAGCAGCCTCTGTGGTAGGTACCACTTTCTTGAAATTGGGTTAGGCAGAGCTTTGAAACAGTATGTAAACAGTCTGAAAGGTGAAAATTGTACAGAGTGTGTCCAGTACTCTAAGTTCAACTCTTCAGGGAAAGTTTTCGTCTCAAACAATCAACACATCTCAGTTTAAAGATTCTTGAATCACGTTCCTGAAAATAAGCAAACTAAATTCCATGCAGACAAGACGTGCAGTAACTAAGTGGTTCGCTGAGTGCTTGACTTTGGTATTTCTTAATGCAAATCACTATGTAAGATCTTGGGATATAATGCCATCTACTGGCATTTCATTTGCTATCTATGTATGTTACTTAGACATATGTAAGGCCTCTGAGCTTGCTGGAGTGACTACTGTAGCCTCACAGGGATAATTCAGTCTTCTGAAAACGATACTAACAGGCTGATTTATTTGCTGCCACATAGCTGCAAGGAAGTTGATGCTCCAGAAGGTCACAGGGCTCCAAAGGTCCCCTTGTTACTGCTGAAAAGTCCATGTGAAAGTTTTTGGATAGCCTAGAATATCTAAAATGTCCCCTCATGCTTAAGGGTATCTGGGAAATGGAAATGAGCCCTCGATGTTCTCTAGATGCAAATAGGATCTTAAACACCTCTTCATAGACCACCTGCATGCAGAAAACTCTTTTTAGTTACCCAGATCTCAAATTGAGCAAAGTACATTTCCTTCTAACACTTGTGTGGGGAGACTGGGGCAAATACTTCCTCTCTGTCTTTTTTTCACACAGAGGAAGGCAAGTTTACTAATTTTGGCAAGCATCTAACTTTAATATGCCTATGGTCAGCAAAAAGTAAAATATCCTGCAGTTCAATCATTTCGAGCATACTTAAATGCTAAGGTAGACAAAAATTGAGTGGCATAATTATTATTAAAGTGCTCAACTACACAGAACAATTTAATGACAATTTACTAATATCCACTTTGGCTGCAGTGTTATTAAATGTGTTTTGCTATTAACTTTAATTATTTTTAAATATTGGTTTTATAAGGCATTTTTAGTTACTGGTGAAATTATGCTTGAGGAGACAGAAGTGTTGTGAAAGCTTCAAGTACAGGATAAGTAAGCTATCTGTAGCAGATATTAGATATTTCTTAGTATCTGCAAAGATACACAGTAAATGATCTTTGGTCCATCTATTAGGAAGAATATTACATTAAAAGAAGATATCTCTCAAAGACTGGAGCATTAATTACAATTTTACAGATCTGTAAGAGAATAATTACAAGTAAATTAAGACCATGTCTAGAATTTCAAATAGGATTTTCTGAGGTTTTATATTCTAAAGAAAGATGAATCCAACATATCTAATTGATGTCTAATCTTTCTTCTACTTTGGATATTTTTCAAGATACAGCATCAGTTTCTTAGCACATTCATTATATTGATCAGATCCAGATTGCAATGTTGGCATTTGTTTATGTAGTAAATCCTAACTTGACAAAAAGATTGAAAGTTAGAAATGTTTTTAAAATCAATCTAGGGTTTCAAATAAGTTGAAACCCTTGATAAATTCAGTTAACTATAGCAATTAAAAAAAAAACAAAAAAAAAAAAAAGGAAAAACACAAACAAAACCCCAAAGAAACAGATAATCCATCCAAACAAAATTCCCCAACAACAACAAGGCAACCACCCCCTTCCCCCACCCCTCTCCAAAAACCCACCAAAAAATACCAAAACCCAAATCATATTTTCTTTACTGAAAAATACATATTGCATTTATATTGTGCTTTCCAGTGGCCACAGGTCAGTAATCTGGACAAAAGACTTTTCCTGTGTCTTTCTCTTGCAATCATGTTGACCAAGTGGGATTTTCAGAACAACCTCTGAGAAGGCTTATATGTAGAAATATTCATTTTACCTTCTCAGTAGGTCAGCTTCATACTGTTACTTGTTTTATATCTAAAAGTTATGCTTTCTATTTAGGTCTGTCCAGAGTTTTCAGAATTGCTTCGGTATTTTATTCAAAGCCTCTCTTGTAAAATGTCTAAAGGGACTATGGAGAAGGGACTCAAAAATGAATCCTATTTTTGGCTATACTAGGTTGTAGCCTTGCTTAATGCCTATTTTTAACCAAATAAACTTGAGTTCTTCTTTATAAATTCATAAAAATTCATCAGGAAAGGTTTAAAGTGTCCTTAAAAAGCAGCTAAAATATTCTAGAAAAGATTGCAAATGTAGGTTTCCCTCAGGCACAAAAGAAAATTTATTCAGATTCGCTGCATCACAGTGTTGCTGCATAAAAGTATCTATTTCTTCCTATTTCCATGCTTTGAAGGAAAGCTGTGGCTCTAACTGGAGTTCCTACACAGTGTAAGACCTAAATGATAGAACAATGAGCTTTTGGATCATTACTTAATGATCTGATTGCCAAATTGGTAATTGGCTTTCAGGACTGAAGGCACATGCAGGAGAAGAATGTCAGGAGAACACTCAAGTAAGATTAAACAATTATCTAAGGAGATATATAAATAAGAACCTTTTTAGCACTTCAGTGGTCAGTATTAGTTTACACAGACTTTTAATAATAGAATTTGGGCACTGGGTATTTAAATTTAAATTGGATGTTTCATTCCTTTTTCTTGTTTTTTAATCAGGCTTCAAATTTATGTAGCTGTCATACTAATGCAATCTTTCAGAAGAGAAAGTTCACCTAGGGCTTTCTAAATCTTACATGAGTATCATTACTCCTTAAACATCCTTCCTTAGTCGTGAATATGCAATTTTGCTTGAAGTTTTATGTGTCAGGACAATCATTTATTTGAACTGATGTTTTCAGTCTGGCACATCTTTCTCTGTCTTTCTTCTTGGGAAAATTAGCATAATGTCTTTGAAAGATATCCAATAGGATCCTTAATTTATGTAGTGTCTCTTCATTTTCTGTTTGGTTTTAAAAGCTTACTGCAGTTTTAGAAGTAGTATAAAATAATATAAATGTTACTTAATCTCCGATAGTAGGAAACTGGTAGGATTAAATAGGTATGCAATCTTTTTATGTATTTCTATCTACTTTTTATTTTATGTGTCTGCCTCATTATATATATGCAGGTCTTTCAGTCTGTGTTTTGTGCCTTTTTTATTTAGAAATTGCTGCTTGAAGTAGTTACATATTGAATGAATCTCAGTTCTAGCTATAAATTATGTCTATAATACAAACAAATAAATAAATTGGTACTTTACTCTGGAAACATTTGTCTCTAAACCATGGCTTCAATAGTTCATTTTAATTCTGATATAGCATAAAATTGGTTTTGAACAATTTCTTAACTTATTCTAATGAATAAGCAGCACCAAATTAAAATCTATATTAAAAAAGCCTAACTGAATTCTCTGACATCTTCTATTCCAAAAGAAAAAATACATTTCCTCCCCAAAACACCCATAGTATGTAATATGTAGAGTTCTTAACCAAAAGAGCAAGAAAAAATGTAACACACCAATCCACTGACTCCAAAGAATATTGAAAATCATAATAATTTACTTTCATTCAAGTAATTTGAATGGAATAAATAAAAATGGAATGAAAGGAAGGGAATGCTTTCACATAACAAACAAGTAAGCTTGGAGACAAAAGCATTTTAGTCTGGAAATTAGATAGCAGAGAACAGACATCATAAAAGTAAAACTGTGAACTAACAAAAAGATGGGGAAAGGGGAGCAGACAAGGGCAAGAGGGAAGAAGTGTTAAAGAATTGAAATGTTGTAAGAGGAGTTACAGAAAAAGAAAACCTACAGTCTGTATTATCATGGCATAACCTACATTTGTGCTGAATCACTAAGATAGTTTTTTTCTTTTTTCCCCTTAAAGAGGTCATCTCATAAGTTATAAGTGTTAATGTAGAAGTTTGGGGTTTTTTTCTTTTTAAAATTAGGATCCATAGCATTGTGTCACTTTCAGGATCATAAATTGTTGATTTTTATCTCAAATGATCCCTCAGATTTGGGAAGCCTATTTTTATCTTTAGGTCTTACAGTTTTTCTTACAAAGATTATGGATGAGCATCTGGGGAGTGGAGATTGCAAAGTTTCTCTCCATGCACTCTGAAGATCTTCTCTTTAGATTTTGCCATAGAAGGTTATGCCTGTGTATGAGTAAACTTGATGCCAGACCACAGATAAGACGTCCATTCATGTTTGTGACTAAATAAATTCCTGAAAGTATTGCCAGACAAGGCAATAGGTACAGGTACAAAGAATAGATTTGGCCCCTCTGAAATACTGGCCATAATGCCCTTTCTCTAATGAGCCTTTTCTTCCTGACTGAATGGAGAGAGTGGTTCCACCTGTCCTATACATTTTATCATGGCTGTTAGTCTTATGGTTTACATTTAAAAAATCACAGAATGGTAGGAAAGACTGATGCAGTGCTTAGGGGAAGCACGGTGCAGCTGACATGAAGACAGATTGTGTTACAGAAGGCTTGTGAGAAATGCCGAGAGATAACTTGGAGTGACAATTTATATATTTGCAACAGAGTTACTCCTTCAGGCTATTCTATATCAGCCAAAGGATAGCATGCAAAATAAACTCTGCCATGAAGGTGGAAATCCAACAGAGTTGACCAAAAGCACAGAAAAATAAAAGCATCTAAAAGTGCGTCCTATACCTGCTTTATCAGTTTCAATTTAAGCTATGTTGTTCTTTCTTTATTTTTTTTCCATTTCTTAAAGTAGTGGTTAGGTCATATGATTTATAGATTATAGTTCCCAAATGCAGAATAGCCAAAATATGAAAAAATTACATCTTTCTATATGCTGATACCTGCAATTAGTAAAATGCTGTCTGAAAAGAAATTATCTCAGGAACTTTTACAAGCACAAATGTATAACTCTTTGAACCTTTGTATAAATAAGGGCATGCCTCAGACAAAGAAGCAGAGGGTTTTCTTTTTTACATGTCTGTTTGCTGATTTTTGCTATCACTGTGTAGATAGCACTGGGAATGATACAGTCACTAAAACATTTTACTCAGATTGTTAATTTCTCCTGTGACTAATCATGGAGCAGACTAAATAAGACACAGAACAGAAATAGCCATAAAAGTGAGCAGAATGTTCTCCATAAATGGTAAATATATTCTGAGTATATGGGCTATTCATAATTCTGAAAAATATGAATAATTTGAAGCTAAGTTTAGGCATCTAATTCAAGTGTTTAAATTTAAAGGTTATTTTTACTTCTCATTGTTTCCCACATTGTCAAAACAGGGAAATTCCCTGGTTCTGAGTCACTGTCAGTAGCAGACTTTATAAGTTAGGTGTTAAAAATAAGTATGAAGAATATCTCCTTATTTTATAAATAACATTTAACCATTCTTATATTTTCTCAAACTATCTAAATCAGTTTTAAGCACAACATGTGAGAGAAATGAAAATTTCAGCTTCTGAAATTAAAGTAGACATTAAAAGTCATTTGAAATAGTTATTAAAAAACCCACTTTCACTAACATGAGTAAAAGCAGTTTCTGCATCACACTATTTTGAACAATTTTCTTTCTAACTTTTGTTTTTACTTACTTCTGATTTATCCGTAAGAATTCATTATTTCCTAGTGTTCATCAATGACCACATAGATTTAAATATCATAATTTTCCTTCGATTGGCTACAGAAATATATTGACTACAGAAACATCTTGAACCTATCAGTCATAAATCACCTTGTTTTTACACAGAACACTACACACATGGTTATTAAAAGCAAATAATAAATACAGTTAAAAAAGCCAAAAGTGCAAAAAATTTAAAATTTAATGATTTTTTTTAGCTACTGTATTAGTTGAAAACAAAGCAAGAAAATTAAATTTTTTGGGTTTTTTTGCTCAGTTTCATTTATCCAGGCCATGCATTTGGAAAAACAATAAATTAACAAGATTATGAGAATTCCACCTATTGGTAAATATATAGTAGAACTTTTCGTATGTCACAGTTCTCTTCTTAGATTGAATTTATCAAGGATTACTGGGGGAAACACCAGGAGTATCAGAAATAAAGTATCAGAATTATCAGAAATAAAAAATATACCTAAAAATACTGAAAATAAAGCGGCTAGTATTGTTACTTTCCTTTCAAAGGGTACTTCTCATACAGAAAGGAATGCTGAATCCCCTTTCCTTTGAACTACAGGTGAGTGTTCACTATAGCAACCTCCAAATGTGGGCAGAGCCATTTGAAAACATTCCAGGCATTAATCTTGTAGTCTTTATCTTTTAATTGGCACATAGTTGACATCACGTAAAAAGAATGAAAGTGGACTTGGCTTGAGTAATAACATGTTTCAGATGACACTAGAAAACAAGCTTGTGGAAAAACAAAGGTTTAAAAAAGGGCCTGATATTAAGTGTGAGTGGTATTAAAATAGAAGCAAAGTGCATGTCTTTTTATTCTAGTATTTTATGCGCTTTAGGAAGAGATAGGGCAGTGACAGCAGATTGTATGTAGACAGCTGATTAGTGAGCTCTTAACCTATGTCAGCTTCTTCAGATTGTTTTCTGCTGATTGTCATTCAGATGAATTTCTCCCAGAAATGTGTAAGAAAAGCATAGGGAAAAAAGTTCTCTGAAGTAAAAATGACAATAATGACAATAAAATAGAAAACAAAATTATGCCAATGTTATTAAAGTAAATGTCCCTTTGCAGATAGAGTGCCTCCCAGAAGGGATTTGTTTTGCACAGCTATTTAATGTAGAAAAAAGGTTTACACGAAATTTGTGGAACAGCTGTAATAATCAAAGAAATGAGAGGCAGAATAACTGCTGGATGTTTTTTGAATGTTCAATTTATTTCATACAGACATAAAATTATGTAAGCAGTTGAAGTATACAAAAACCCAGTAAAAAAGCAGCAATCATAAAGGCTAGCAAAAATTATTAATTTCTCCAGCTTATGACTGGAGTGCTGGCTCTCTGGCTCAGTCTGCCTGTTTGATCATGTCGAATCTCCAGGCTAGAACAGGCACTCTCAGGAGGTGAACCAGGATGAACATGGAGTTGCCTGTGATGCTCTCTCTGTTCCTGTGGCTGCAGAGTGTGTCACAGTGCAGTTAGTGTCTGTTCTCTGGCTAGGATCTAAGGGAGAAGCAGAAGGTGGGGAATGTAGGGGTGGATAAAAAGATAAAGGGCAGGGGACAGGGCAAAGATGTACATTAGAAAATCTGCTCCTTCTTTCAATGAGATGCTCTCAGGAGTGGGATAATGTTCAGATATGGCAGGAGAGGCAAGCCAGACTCAAGAGCGGTGTAATATGTAGATATTTGTCAGCTATTTCTAAGCTTTTATACGTTCATGAGCTTTTCCTCTAGGCTACTAAAAATCTCCACTAGTGGTACAAACTGAATATCTGCTGATGATTCATCAGCCGCTGACCCTTTGTGAACCATTATCTTCAATGAAAATAGTTGCAGACACAATTACAAATAAGCTGTTGAACTGACTGCATGTGAAACAGTTCAGCGAGAATCCAAAGACATTAGGTGGTATCATTGTCATAACTCACTTAGGATCTCCAATTTATAGCAAGAGCTGATGTATCAGCTCTTTGTACATGTCGTTTACACCCCATGGTATCTCAAATGGTGATACATGTCTGTGTTTAATCAGCTGAATCCCACCTAACGTGTCTGCTCCAAATTGAGCTGAATGTCTTTCTAGGGTGTTCTAGCTAAATCATCATTTACCAAAAAGGAAGTTTAAAAGCTGACTCACCTACATTAGGCTACAGAAATTCAAGTTTCCTAATCTGAAATTAAAATCCATCTTTAGTCTCCCATGGCATATATGGCAAATTTTATCATTGATTTAAGTAGCTATGCTCTTCTCCTTTGACTAGAAATTAACAAAACTGCTGCTTCATTAAGGAGTGTACTGAGAAAAGGATATTTCTGAGACTGTAAAACAGGGGGCAGCTCCTCTGTACATGTGTATATGAATTAATCAATAAAAATTGTGAAGATATGTTAACAGATTAGAAAGCTCAGCAACTGCAATCAGAAATCACAATTCAGTTGAAAATACTGAACACTGTCAATCTGTTTTGCTGTCATTGGGATTAATTTGGTGCACTAATGCTGTATTCAAGTGAATAAGTTATAAAATATGGGGGGGTTGTGGGCTTTTCTGTAGTGAGCATCCAGTAAGTCTGTGTCACTGCTTACTAATAAGGTCACAACAGTTTCAGCTTTTCAGGACATTTATTTATTCCATTTCTGAGCTTCAAGCAGTGAATGCCTTTACATTCAGTTTTGTATTCACTGCTGTGGAGCAATTTGGATGTGTCTTGTAGCACTGCACGGAGTGAGCCCTACCAGGTGAAAAGCTTACAGTTGCAAAGCAGTCTGTGTTTGGGGACTGATATTGAAAATAGGGCAAGTCCAGTGAAAAATTTAGAGCTTTTTTAAATAATAAGATGTGTTTTGAGAATCATATTTGCAGTGGTTTTCATTTCTCAGAATCAAGTAGATATATTTTTTCAGAATCCTAGTATGCTTTATATTGCTTTTTAGAGAATGGGTTCATTACTCAGTAATGTTTTTCTTAGTTTCTGTCAAAATGAAAGTCATAGCCGCAAAAAAAAATTGATGGCTCACAACAAAGAGGTTATTGTTTAAGAGTTGTATGATCGTTGCCATACACACCAATCATAACTAAGTATCTTAAAATATTTTAAGAATTATAAAAGAGGAGAGAGAAAGCCAAAGGAAAGATACTCTAAACAGTTTAATCTATTTTTTAATGCAATGAAGACATTGTTTTATTTATCTATTTAAAACAATATAGTCATTAAACTTTCCTGCTTTGAGAATTATAATGACATTGCCAATTTATTAATCTAGTGGGTTTTTATGAGCTTTTTCTTTTCTGTGCTGAAGAATGTGGGAAAAATTTAAAATAGCTGAAAATTTCTGTGGAATCTGTTGCAGCATTTAGTTCTTTTGCTGATGTTTTCAAAATGTTTATCAAGTGGTCTGAAGGGTTTTTATATGAAATTAGTGATTTTGATGTTTTACTGTTTACTTATGAAGCATTTTGAATAATAATGGGATAGTTTCCTGTTTGCTGGTTGTGTAGGAATGAATAGGCTGCACAGAGGAAAGTATTCCCAGGGTGTTGAGGAAGATGGTCCTTCCCTTGTAACCAGCAAGGGGTGTGGCATGCCAGGAGCACTGTGTCCACTTCTGGGCTCCTCAATGCCAGGGACATGTGGACATACTGGAGAGAGCCAGAAAGATATTTAAGGGACTGGAACATCACTCCTATGAGGACAGGCTAGGAGAGCTCAGTATGGAAATACATGTGTAATTCCTATCTGTTTTGATTGCTATAAACATATATGTACATGTTACCAGCCCAAACACCCTCCATCATTCCAGATTTATGTAGAGCAAAATAGAAAAAAGTTGATTTTATCAACTGTGCAGGCACAGAAAGAGAAAATTACTGTCATAGTACTTTCAGATAACCAATCCTAGCCTTTCTTTGATGTATAGTGGAGAGTCCCTTCAGAGAACCGAGAAACCAGATGCTCAAATAGCCTTCTGAATGACTATTGGCAGAACTCTCCATTCACTAGATGTGAATTCCGAGAAGGATTCATCTAAATCAGACATTACAATTAGGTATCTGTCTTTAAAATGGTAAATTTTTTTTCTCTCTAATTTTATTCCCATTTACTGGCTGATTAAGAAGTGACAATGTGACTGTTTTCTGTTTTGCTTATGAACTATAGATAATTTTTATACTGTGATTTACAAAAAGATGATTTATACTATTTAGTTAATGGATGGAAAAATAGATGTGAATGAAAGTAATTGTGAATATAGCATTTGTAGCTACACTTCTGCATGCACAAGAATTATAGCAGATTTATAGACCAAGGTAAAACATCCAGACAATGGTCAAGTGACTTACATGACATAAAGTATTACAGAAGGCTATGTTTGAAATAATATTTATATCATTTAACTTATTTTTCATAAAAGCAAGGAAGTTTTCAGTATCCAAGTATATCTGCAGTGTTAGAGGATAAACTCAAAATCAGTGTACAGTTAAACTGTGAAATGACTGGCAGTTTGATGTTTGTGTGGATTGCCACACAGATCTGTTAACAGGCACATTAAAAGAAATTAACATGTCAATGTTCCCCATTTACTGTAATGAAAAGCATCACAAGGAGTTTTAAAAATATCAGGCTTCTTATTCCATGTTAAGGAAAAAAAAAGAATAAAAATAATAGCCCCTGGTCTGCACAATGAAGGGAAAAAATTGAAAGTTTAGTATAAGGAATTCTGACAAAATTGTGTTTGATTTCAGTGATATCTTTGCCTTCATCTATTGAGTAGAAATGTTTTATATCATTATATGTGCCAACTTAAAAGTCTTCTAAGTATATATTATGAACAAAAGTTTTATTTGCTCACATTTCATACTACTTGTTACATTTATCCTAAGTTGCAAGACGAGACTAAATGTGTTCACAGCATAAACCTTGGCAAATTTCAACAAAAAAAATCAATAATTTTTTTCACTAGGCTTTTAAAGATAGGCTTTATTTGTGAAGATTTTACTGAAGAGATTAGTTCCATATGAATAGTTTGTTTGATTGATGTAATTTCAGTATTATCTTGTACTTTGATCTAGCAGAAAGCTTTCAAAAAGATGACAGTCACTTAGGGAAATCTAGTGTCATGAAGATATTACAAGTCAAGGTAATTTCTTAAGAGAAACAGTGTTCTTATATGCTGATAAAGGAATAATTTAACAGGTAGGGATTGAGTTTTCAGTCCAAGAATTTAGATGTATTAGTCAAATGGTTATTGAATTGCTTAATAACTCAGAATGTTTCAAAATTAATATTAAGAGAACTTAATATAAAGAAAAGATTCCTACACAGAAAATGCATAAAGAACCTTTGCTGAGCAGCAGCTGCTTATGATAAAATCTTGATTCACTCCTGTAGACCAGAAAAAGGCATCTTGTGTGGATTCGTAATGACAAACCTTGTTCAGAAACACTGTTGATGAAAATAGGCAAATACACTCTGTGAACACATTCAAGAAAGAATGGCAGGATCACTAATGAAAACATTAATGGTTTTTGCAGTTCTTAAAACTGCAAACTTGATTGAAAAGGCACATTTGATTTTTATTCCTGTTTGAATCATTCAGATTCTACTACTACTATAAATTTTGAGATCTAATTTAAACTATATGGCTGAAACCCATCAGAACATTGGAACACTGGAAATTTTTATTTCCTGCAACAGGATTCCTTAATTTCTGTCTATATCCTATCATTGTGTTTAAATCTCTATGACCATTATCACTCCTTACATAGCTGCTGTCAGCTTTTTAAGCCTATGGTACTTCCACTCTGTGTTTTGACATTATTTAAATATTGTGAAATATATGTTATCTCTAGTCTACTGACAAGAATAATGTGCAAAGATTTTTTTTAAAAACACAAAAAAAGATAGTGACGGTATTTTTCAGCAAAGAGCTAATAAATTTTAAATCTTGGTTTCATCATTCCAGCAAATATCTCATGGATTTCAGAGCTCAGTTCTGAATATTTTTTTTTCCAATGGAACATTTCAACTACCTCATAAAGGAGTAATAAATAATGTGGTTTGAAGCAAATGGTTACCCGCTGCAAGCTTGATTTTATAATATCGGAACTATTTTAAAGTATTTTGTTACTGATTTGTGCTTTTACATCAATTCCTCTCAACCATGACAGAGAAAAAAAAAAAAGGTGCTTGTTTTGCTTGATTTATTTTTAATTCTGGATACCATCACCTCCCTGAATTTATGTGAAAACCATTTATTATTGTCCTTTTGAGAATCTCCGCTGAATATCTTGAAAGCTCTTTGTATTCATAGGACTTTGTTTTGCCTGTTTACTAAAATGTAATTAAGGAGAGAAGTCTTCAGTTTTAATAGAATTTGTTTTCAGATAAATCATCAACTCTGTCAGAGTAAATTAGGCATCTCATCCTGAACTTCAGGTATTTCATTTGGAACACTTTGTTGGTGAATAAGACGTTTCTGTCAGGAATGTTCTATGTGTATGGCTCTAATTGGTCCAGTTTCACATTAATGCATGAAAGAATCCTTTGTCACTCTTTTATTCACAAGTTGCACAAAGAAATATGGCAAACCCCTCATTTCTCCTGTTTGTATTCATCTCAAAACAAAAAGGAAAGATAAACAATTGTGACCCTTTTTTCTTGACAGAACACAATTTAAATAAAACCAATGTCATACACAGAAAATATGAGAATTAAATGTTGTCTTCTCTTGATGTATTTCCAAAATAAGTGTTAGGAATGAAAGCACTAGAAGCAAATGAAAATGCAAGGGATCGACTTTTTCTTAACAAAAGGAGATTAAATACGGCATAACTGAATCCATCACATGGCCCATTCATTCCAATATCCTGTTTGCCATATTATGTGAGATTGTTCTAGGAAAAGCCACTGAACCTCAAGTAACATAAGTATGATGAGATTACATACAACTTTCCAATTTACGGAAAATAACACTCAAGAACAACACTGACAATCTGTAAAAGCTCTAATTTGCTATAAATAAATGTTCTAAGCAAACACAAAATAAGGCTGATCCTGTTATGCATGTGAAATGAGAAAGACCATGAGAAGCATCCCATCTGTTTGCAATCATGAGCTCTGTGTGCTCTCTTGAAACTTGTAGAGCTGCTTTTCCGTGGGTTGTTTTTCCTTAAGTCCTCCTACCTTTGCATCCAATTACTCCATGATCCATCTGATCAAGGTAACAGGGTGGTTTGTATATACTGACTTGAAAACTATGTGAGCTGTAGTAAAATTTAAAAAAAAAAAAAATCATACAGATTGAAACCCTACTCTATAACACACACTGAGGTCATCATTAACCCAAACTTTTCTTGAACTTAACCCAGACCCAAGTGTCATTTAGGGGGTTCTGGTATGAATCTGTTCTTTGGCATGGCCTGATCTGTAATAAAAGCTGCACTTTTTTCATGGCCAGGATGATCCTTAAAACAGCACAGCTATGTTCCAATATCACTGTGCCTAATCCAGAAAAACTCCCAGAACACTGTATACTACAGCATTTAAGCTTGCCCAGAACCTCTGATTCATTCCTATAGATGAAGTCAGAATAACAGAGCAAGAGGTCAAGTAGCTCATACTTTTACCATGTAAATAAGTAGCATCAAACAAGGAAAAGTTATGTATTTATACCATGAGTATATAGAAATATCTGTTAGCAATGACGTCCTATGCATAACAGAAAACCACATAAAATATTAGCAGAAGCAACTGCAGTAAATATAAGTAAAATGTCTAAGAAGATTCCATGAAAATTTTTTCTAATTCTGTTCTAAATGTAGTTTTGCATATTAGCATTTCCAGAATTTGGCTATACAATGAAACATGCTAATTTTTATTTATTTAACATATGGACTGAAAAAACTTGAGTGTCAAAGTGAGAAAAAAACACTGATTTTCAGTGCTTGATTTATGTAAACAAATTAGTTTGAAATTAGAACATAAGGCGTCCAAGCTTTTGAATTCAAAATATCATGAAGGTCATGTCCTGTCTTTCACAGATTATTTGAAGATACAAACCAAACTATTGCAAAATTTAGTATCTAATCCATCTGTCTTTTGCTTAAAGTGTTAAATATTTGTAGGAAATAAGAATATTTTAAATGAAAACAAAAAGGCACTTAAATTTAACTAAGTCCTTTGGTTCAATTGCACAATTTTCACTTCATCTCTGATCCATGAAGGGTTCCCAGACCACCAAGTGGTTAAAACCATGAAAACTGAAGTGAAGATATGCTTATGCTTTCACTGGATAGTGATATTGCTTAACACATTGTAATAATTTTACTAAAACTAAAATAAGGCTAAAATTAGTTAACTAATTAAAATTAGTTCAGTTAAAATAAATGAGTGCTAAGTTCAATCCTTGCCGAAAGGATAAAGGATGAAGGATAAAGGATCCTTGCAGAAAGGATTCTAAGCAAGAAGTTGATACAGTAGCTGCACAAATACTACAACTTTCAAGTATAAAAAAATAATTTTAAAAATTCAGGTTTGCTTACAGAACCATCCTCTTGTCTTTTTTATTTTCTTCTTCTTCCACCCCCGAATTCTTGTGTAAGACTCATAAAGTTGTTTCATTACTTAATAATAACAGTAAGTATGTAATCATATTCTTGGCATTATGCGATTTCTTAACATTGTCTCTTTGTTTAATATCAAATTAGATTCAAAGTCCAAGAATCTTACCCTCAAATATTACTAGAGTTCAAATAATATGGTAATTCTAGGTTGACTGGTTGTGACTAGAGACTATAAGACCGGACACTACTTTTAAGGTAAAAATGTGTTGAATTTGCTGCTGTTACTCCAATTTTTAATTATATAAATTTCAGTCAAGTTCCTTGTGTTCAACTAAAACATTTCTATATCTGCTTTTCTCTTGCTAATTAAAATAAAGGGCTTATCTGCTTTCAGATGTGTACACATTTTCTGAAATTACTTCCAGCCTAGCATTAAAATCTGTTGCTGAGTATTCCTGTCTGTAAATCTGGTTAACAAATCAACAATCTATGTTGAACAGTTTTCTTATATAAGCCCCTACAAGGGAGATTATTGTAATAATCTTCCTCAGTACACTCCGATCCATCTCTTTCCTTTCCATTGGTTCTTCTCCTACACATCTCATAAGAAATCTGACACATGGCCACAGTTTCTTTAAAACAGTCCTGTTATGTTCTTTCTCCTGTGTCACATAATGTCCTCTACCCTTGTAGCAAATAAGACCCTGTTTTTTACAGTTTTTACAGGTATGGAGAATTCCTTCTCTGTTTCTCTTTGCAAACCCCATGTTGTCAATATTTGAATTATTCTCCCTAATGGACCTAAGGGCAGCTGATTTAGTGCCGTGGGCTTGCAGTGGTCAGGTTGCTCAGGCTTTGCACAGCCTTTATTACTTGATAAAGGAAAATCTCTTTTAATATCTGTAAGAAGTATACAAAGCATAAAGAAAGTAATATGATCAGATTTGAGAAAAGCCTGACTTTAAAATTACAACAAGGGCAAAATGAGTTTTTCATTACTTTATGAGAAAGGCTCCTGAAAGGAATGCATTTTTATTTGTCATAGTTTTTATTCATCTTGTCCAGAATGGGTAGATAAATACATAATAGGCTTAAATTCAAGCAAAGCAGATTAAAGTTAAATAAACTTTCTAATAGTATGAACGGGGAAACAAAAAAATATGTTTCCCTAAGCAGTTATGAAGTCTCTGCCATTGTCTTTGAAATCATACTTAAAATTATCAGAAATATGGTACAAATCACATTCTTTCTTTGGAGTAAGAAGATGAAAGAGGTGACCTGTGGAGGTCAGTACACAATGGTTTCCAGGACTGAAATTTAATTAAGAAGAACATAATTGGAAGGAGACAATGGTATATTATAATTGCTGCTTTTATAAGCAATATTGCTTGTAATCTGAGGATGATTATTACAGACTGAGAGTGTAGTGGTTTAACAACTGCTGGGATTTAAACTCTAAATAAGACCCTCCCCTTCCTCCCTCCCCCTCCTGGGACAGAGGGATAAAGGTAGCAACTACAGAGTGGGATAACAATTTACTGAAAAGAAGGAGCAATAGAATAAGAATTGCACAGTATTTGCAACAATATTAGTAGCCAGAGTGTAGAGAGGAGAAGGTGCTTTACACACAGAAGGCGTTCACACCTTCACTCAGCTCCGTGTGCCTGCCAGGACAAAGGCGAGATGGCAGACATCTCTGCAGCTTGGCAGGGACACGCAGCTGTTCCTGAGGCAAGACAAGATGGGGGGTGCTCTCTGCCCCCAGGGCTCCCCCTCCCTGAGTCCAGGACAATGGAGAGATGTCATAAATGATCAAATCGATAGCCAAATTTATGAAAAATTTAACAACGATTTATTGGGTCAGTTACAAAAAAATAGAATTTTGAGCAACCACCACAATCAAGACAGTGTCAGTCCCGCGTTATGGGCGCTGGGTGAAGCCAGAGGTTTGTTCGACAGTGATGGCTTCCCCTCAAAGGTTCACCCCGAGTGTTTCCAGTGTCCAGCGTATATACAGTTTATTCTGCCTGAGGCACAGATGACCACATCTTTCTATTCACTTGTTTGAATGCAAATCCATTTCTATACATATGTTGAAATAGACAAAAACGGGTCCTAGTTTGCAGACTAAAGTCTGGGCACACAGGAGAAACTTGTTTTCAGATGTAATAAGGTGGTATCGGTTCCTGAGTACCCAGATGCAATCAGAGGGAGTCTGAATCTCGTGAAATTCTTGGGACACTGCAATTAATCATGGGCCAGGAAGGCCCGATGTTATCTCCCAGGTGCAGGAGACAAGGAAGTAATCATTGATGGTCCAGGAAGGTCGCATTCAGTCCTTAAACAGGCCTGATGCTATCTCAACAGCTGCCAGGAATTAGTTACAATCTGAATAGAACTGTTCCTGGATGGGGAGGTTAAAACATAATTTCTACAATATTTTATACCCACACATATCTATTCATACAGCATGAATTAACTCCATTACATATCACAAGAGAGAAAAAGCCCTAATAACGGGAGCATCCACAGTGTACTCTCACTTTTCTGGACTGCTCTGCTCTGCTGGTTCCATTTTGAACAGTGCTGCTGCCTTGGATTGCTCAGGTCACTCCACTCTGCTGCGCTCATGCTCAGCTTGGACTCGGCTCCTCTAACCCCAATTTGCCAGGGCTTTGTTTCCTGTGCTTGCCTTGTGGTTCACCACTACTGGGAGTCAAATATCAGAGCCACTCTTATCTGCGTTTGCCACGTCTTGGAGGCCTAGGAAGGGATGACTGGCGCTAGGGGCGAGACAGAGTCTGCAGTGCTGGTCCTGAGAGTCCGCAGCATTATCGCAGCTGGCACCTTTCCTGAGCAAGAGATGGATCAGAATGGTGCAATTCCAGGGGTGTGCTACTTTTGTCTTCCCCAAAACCACACCGCCCAGCAATGATATTCACAGTATAGAACAGCGGCTCAGCCATGTCCACACAGCCCTAAAGCTCTGCCCCCTGCAAGTAAATTATGGACATTAAGGAAGAGCTCCCTTAGGCCACTTGGTCCAACCTCCAGCTCTGCAGGGCTGGTTCTGGATCTACCTCAGGTTAGCTCAGTCCTTTTTGCATATTTTTAATATCTCCAGGAAGGGAAATTTCATAGCAAATAATTTCAATGTTTAACCACCCTCACTGTAATATTTTTTCTTATAGTTGGAATTTACCTTCTGGAGCAACCAGTCTCTTTAATGCATACTTGAAAGAATCTGTCTTGTCTATAAACACCACAAGGTATCTAAAACCAGAAATTAGATTTTCCCCATTGTTGAAATGGTGTTTGACTTTCTATATTTAGTACTGAATATCCCAAGTAAGTGAGGACTAATGATTTTCCACCACATGTTCAATATAATAATTTAATATATAATAATCTAATTTAATTTCAGTATAAAATTAGAACTTAACCTAGGTGATTATTGAATGAATTCATACAATTCTGAAAGCGCTGTGCCTTACTAGACTTAAAACGAAGTTCTAAAACTTTACCCTTAAAGACTGGTGAGAATTCCTGAGAGATACAAAGGGAACTGATTGGCTTACAGGCAGATAATTTACTTGAGTAGGTGAGACACTAAAAGAAAATCCCCAAAACTACCTACAATTATTTATTACAAAGACTCTTCCCATCTTTCTCCCCTGTGATCATAAAACATTCAAATGATTCAAGAAATAGGGGTCATATTGCTTTGTAGAGCAACCCTGACTTGAGGTCTGTTAGCAGCATTCATTTGATTGAGAAATTCTTTAAATACAATTATTGTGACACAATTAGTTTGCCTACAACTCCAGCTTAACTTGTCCAAATAACTGATGATGATTAGATGTAGACTTGTTTGGAGGGGGTAGAAGTCGGCCAGGATTTTAGTCATGTTCTGTTACTGGCTTCTGACTTTTGGAACAGATACTAATAACCACTTCTTATTGAATTGAAATAAAAGACAAACCCTTTCTTTCAGAATACCACAACATGGGACACTGTCCATGAAGTGGAAGAAAAAAAATAAGATTAAATTTTTTGTAAGCTCCTAGCAGAAAAAACTAATTCAAAGTCCTAATTTACATAATCCTAATACACAACTAAATTTTTTGTGTATTATGCTATTAGTGAAGAAAAAATAAACACGGCTGTAAATTACAGACACATGACTACTAAAATTTCTGAAAACAGGAAATTTAGAAAACATTTTTTACAAGGCATTATAAGAATATACAAGTATAAATTTAATTTGTAATAACCGAAAAACTTCTCTAAATTGCAGTATATATGGTAAAATCAGGCCTCCTTTTTGGTACTTTTCTCTCCCCTATACATTCTATAGAGTGATTGTTCTGCTTTGTTGGTTTGCATTGACTATTATTATTATTAATAGTAATAATTTCTTTCAGAATAGTGTTGTTTTCTTTTCAGAAGTTTCAGAATTCCATTACCTGTGGTTGCATTACTTTTGTCATGATCTGAATGTGATTTTTTTGAATATGTCTTTAATGTGAGTTTTTATCAGCTACAGGTGTAAATTATTTTCTGACATGTCAGAAGACTCTTCAGTTGTTGATGCAATTAAAAGAGTTAGAGTGATTATTTATAATTGCAAAAGCTGTTCCTGTTCAAGAGTAAAATTGATGTAATTGTCAAAAGGACTGGAACATTTGTGTGTTCTGGATGCAGTAAACAAAAAATGTAATTAAACAGCTATTAGAAAAGCAAATACTAAAAACTAAGGAGTGACACATTTGTCCTCTAGAAATAGGGACTTACTGGAGTTTCGTGACTACTCTTTATTTTCTAATCCATAACATTCCATACAATGAGTAATGAGGGAAAATAACAACTATTATTACAGGTCAGTAGGATGAGCTCTCAGTACCTTTAAAGAAGCAATGCCTGTTCATAGAAGCTCTACAAGAAGTCCCCTACTGCTCAATTCTGATGTCCTACTGTTCTGGAACAAAAATATCTAACCTGCTCCCTTCCTTCTGCTCTGGAAACCTGTTGAATTTATCAGTTCACTCAGATCTATGTGCTAATTTGCACTGCCTGGGTACAATATCACTACATAATAAAAACAGCTCTAGGTATGGAAAAGACGCTAAAAGAATGGCTTTCATAGGCATTCTTTCAAAGACAGAGGAACCATGGCATAAGAGAGAAATTTATATCAGGTTAGAATGTGACCACTAATAAAGTAGAAATGAAGATGGTGAACAATTCTCAGATTTATGCAGTGTTTTTTATCTCTACTTCTGAAAATACTTTATGAAGAGAGTATATTATCCCCACTGTTGTGATCGAGACAAAGGCTTTCAGGTCTTAGTAGGCAGGCTTGCTATGCCATGAACACATGGAATTGGAAATCTGAAATATAATTTAAATGTAACACAGGCTATTCCTTACAAGTACAGGTTTTCTAGGTTTCTGTCCCAGTGTCCAACACTGCACCAGAGGCTATGTAGGTGACAGGACGGTTACACTCAAAGAGTCAACAGCTCAGAGGCCAAATGGAGACCAGTGGTGAGTGACATTTCTCAGAGGTCGATGGTGGGACTGGAACTGTTTAACATCTTTGTTAGCGACAGGACAGTGGAATCAAGTGCACCTCAGCAAGTTTGCGGATGACAACAAGGTGTGTGTTGCAGTTGACACACTGCAGGGAAGGGATGGCATCCAGAGGGACTTTGACAGGCTTGAGAGGTAGACCTATGCAGCTGCTTTTAGGAAAATAGCAATCATCCCTGCAGCTCCTGGGGCTAAGATGGAGGTGGCCTTTACTCAAGGGTTAAGCTATTTTTTATGACGAGGTCTTCCTATTCTGTCGTTCTGTATAAATACATCAGCTTTCTCTGCTTCCAACAGTTTTGAAGCTGCAAATATCTCATTTAAAGATGCAGTATTTGTCAGTGGAAATGGTTCCTACAGTATGCTAGTATTTGTATTTCGTATGTAAGAAGTGGATTATATGTCTGATAAAAAAGAGATACCCTACTGAGATCAAAAACCGGAGAATATCAATGAGATTGCATGTTTCATTTTTATGAAACACAAAGTCTTACCAAGCAAGTGTAATGGAAAAAATAAATGCAGTTTTTTAGTGAGTAAATTATTTCCTTTTCTTCTCATCTTTTTATTTATGACAATGATTGAATTTAATCAGAATGAAGCAGAATTTGCTTTAATTTTTTTGCAGCATGCTGTGTTTCAAAGGCTAAAATTTATCAAGATCGTTCCCACTAACTAGCATTCACAGATCACAGGAACAATGCTTTTCTCTGACCTCATCTAACTTCTGTGTAGGAATCTCTATGATCAAAGAAAGAAAAAAGAAAACTTTTAATCAAGAGTCAACATGAAGAACTAATGACTCAGAATATGTTATCTAGATAACATGATTAGCAGAAGATGAAAATTATCTTTGTTTTACTACTTTTATTCTCAGTTGTGCTTAAATTATTTTCCTTCAAAATGATGTTTGTGTTTTACAAATACTTTTTGATTTATTGTTTCATTAATTATAGTATTTGGTTAACTATATAGGACCTATTATATGAGATCAGTCTCCATGGGCTCTATGGGGCTTGCAAACACAGAAGTGATTGCAATTTACAAAAATTAGTCTGCTATTTAGAATATCATCTCTTGTTAATAGCTTCATAAATCTTTTGTCTGACTCTAGAGCCAAATGAGATGTTTTGATACTTTCAGCAGGTTCTCATTTTATTTCCAAGCCTTTCCCTCCCTAAAAATTTCTTTTGAACATTGTAATAAAACCTACCTGTAAAAGAATTCTACTAGTGGAATGTCTAAAAAGGATTTTATTTCTTTTTCACTACTAGATTTTTCCCCATTACTAGATTTCACACTGTTGTTACCACAGGTTTCCTGCAGGCTGTCTGGGGCCCTTTTACACTCCTACTAAAAATTTTATGGTGTCTGAGTAGCTGATATAGAGAGACTTCAGAATCTTGGTGTTATTAAAATTCACAAGTACTATTATGTCCTGAGTAAGACACTGCATTTTTTAAACTTAAATTTTGCTTAATAATACAAGTCCTAGACAGAGCATTGAGGGGGAAAATGTATGAGAAGATATATTTCTGAAAGAATTTCTTCAGTAGCATGAACCATACATACATGCAAGTATGTGTTCAGATTTTGTTATTAGTGTCACAGCTAAGAATTCCAACTCTTCCACACTATTTCTGCTTTTTCTTCCATTTTCCAAAAATAATCACTGTTTAATGTAGTAATGTGAGGATACCAAGTACTTCAGATCCTGCAAAACTTCCATGATTCTATTATTTCAAAGTTTCCTTTGTATATTTAAATGTTATATTAATCACTGCATTTTGTAGCTATCTTTTCTATATCATTGTATTTCCTAGCATGCTAATGCTCAAATAAATGACTGTCTATTGCTCTAGGACTTTTACATACATATAATACAAGGAGACACTAAATATGTCTATTTACAACATCCTGAGAGACAAAATGGACATTGCAATATACAGGTGAAAACCTGAGAGAACACAGGATATGGAAATAAAAACTACCAAGGACTACTTATGTATTGAGGAAATGTAGCTCCAAGTTGGGTGTTTTCCAGCTGTGCCTTTCTACTTCATGAACATCATGAGTTCCTGAGCAAGCTTTTAAATGGAACATATCAGGTTACATATCTTTAGCGTGTTCTTGCATGTGGAACCTCTCGTAACACAAAATGAGAGACAGAGAACTAGTTCACAGCCTTAACAGCTTTCCCTTCCCTACACTCCACCAGTTTCTTTAAAAGAAAAATTTTGGGGAGGATTAGACCCTGTGATTGCCTAACATTGAGGATACTTTATCATGCTTCTGATATTGTAGACATCCTTTACAAATGGAACATTCTGTTTCTACTTAGCATTATCACCTTGTTGGCACAAAAATAGGGCAATAAATAGAAATAGGAGAAAAATGGCTTATTATAATATATACAATGTAGGCAAGAAAAATTATGATGGTTAAAAAGTGAATCAGGGAAATTGATTATGCTTTCTCTTAATATTCTGAAAAATGACAGGTAAAAATCTGGTTCTCTCAAGTTCTCTGGTTAATTTCATGGGACAGGAACCTTTCTGCGTTGTCCCTTCCAAAGTAATTATTTTCCATAATATGTGTATCATTCTTTTTCCATTTACAAGGCAAAATCTTGTGGGCTTTTAATCGTTTTGGTGTTTCAAATAGTGTCCGTGGAGCTGATGTTATAGAGCCTATAATCTTTTTAATTTTGTAAAGAAAGGTGATGTAGAAATGGTCAATGGTTTTTAAGTAAAGATTAGTGTTTTTCTTCAATAAGAGGTCTTTTAACTGATGACCAGGCAGTACCAGAAAAAATTTACAAGCAAGTAAGTGTTTATTCAGACACAAAGCTAGAACTAAAAGTCTCTATCCTAATCAATGGTCAGCAAGATCAATTCAGCTGAAAAATAAGAACAGAGCTACCTCTTTGTTTGCTACCAATAGTCTTTCCTTGATCAGTTAACACCTGTTCTTTTCTAGCATATTTCTTCTTATCAATTCTGCTTCCTTATTCACATATGTCAGAGTAATAAAGATAGTAAACACTGTTCTAAAAATAAAAAAGTTACAAAAAGTAAACAAGTTCCTTCCTGTAATCTACTTCTTTGTCTTGATCAATGAGCTATCAAATGTCTCTTACCAGAACTTACTTTATATAACTTCTTGATATTTATGTGCTACAGAGACCACTCATCAGCCAAAAGTGTTATAAGATAAAGTATTAGTAGAGATTATGCCACTAAAATAGAAATAAATTAAAAGTACTTCCTTTTTGATTATTTATATAATAGGTTAGAAAGTAATAATAGTTAATCACGTTCTATATATTATTGAAAAATAAGGGTTATATATCATAACACATTTTAACCATGAATCCTCTCAGCCAGTTACATATTTGGGAAAAGTTCATCACCCTCCTAGTCTTAATTAAAGAAATGAGTTACCAGCGATTATTTCAAGATGGAGTCTGATTTTTGAAATTGCTGATCAGAAGTACCATTTCACCACAATAAATTCTTCTCAATCTTTTATCAAACTGTTTGATAAAATGCTTTATTTACAGAATAAACATCTGCCTTCATGAAACATTTATGACAATAAATAACCCATGTTGTGAATTTTGGTTTCAAATGATATCGCAAGTGATGGTATTGATCTGTATTGTGTACACAAGCCTTTATTCACATAACCACAGTATAAAAAGAATTGAAACCCTGGTTTATTTAGCACAGTTGAAACAACCTATTAAGTAACCCAAGAGTTAATTCTGTATTTTCACTTGAAAAATTGTACTGCCTCTTTCCTTTGTAATGATAGATACCTGAAGTTATCAAAAAGGACAAAACACATTATCATGGGTACAAGAGAACTGGCATGTCATTAAACTGCTTCTCATCAGCTAATTTGGGAACTGATTGAATAAATACTGCAAAAATCTTTTCCACCTCAAAGGAAGGAACGTTAATTCTACAGCTCTTGTTGATGGGCTCACATCTAATTGGAATAGGCAATAATGATCAGGTGTACTGTTTTATACAACTTACTGAGATAATAAGTAGCTTTTATACTGTCATTTCCAAGCCATGCCAATCTCTCTTTCTGCAGTAATTTCTTACCTTATCAGTATGTAGATGTGTTGGCTGGTGAGGTCCTACACAGTTGCTTGTAGATTCTTTGTGTTAATATTTTTACACTAGGGTAGTACATTTTTATCTGTGCTTGAGGTTGTATTTTTCTTTCTTTCAGGGGTTTTCTTTCTTCAAATATTCACTGATACTGAAGTGGCACTTTTTACACTGATATTGCACTCTGACGACTGTCACCGAAGTCAGTGTCAGTTCAGTGTACTTATAGGCTATATTATACATATATAAAAATAAATATAAATTTGTAAATTGATAAAGAGAGGTAATTTTTAAAATCAGATGGTAAAATAAAATTCCTGAGCTTTATTTTATTTTAAAAAAGGGAGTGAAATCATAACAAATCTTCCTCAAAATGTGTATGTAAACAATTATTTTAAAAGAAATTTATCAGTTTTCTAACTGAAAAAGTAATTTTTTTAGAGATGTCAGAAATTTCTTTTAAAAATATTATTATTATCATTATTATTATCATTAATAATATTTCCTACAAATAATAACAAAAAATATATATTTTTTATTTATTTCTAAAGGACTATGTGGCTGCAGACTCTTTCTTCAATTCATATCTAACAAACAATACACATTCTCATAACAGGAATATTTTTTCCACAGCATTTTTAACACTGTAATGCCCAAAACAACATATGAAAACAGTGAACATTTCTAATTGATATGAAGTAATTGCATTTGGAGTAGACTCCACTACACACTGAAAGCAACTCTTTAGTACATATTTCAAACAGTCCATCTTTCAGCAAATCTCTAATAATTATTCATTTAGTGATGTTTTTTTCTGAAATTATGTTCGTATGTCAGATTTATCCCAAAAAAAAAAGGTTGCTTCTCAGGTCTTTTAAGTCATGATGTAAAGAATGCCACTGTGAACTTACAGGATATTTCCAATGGTAAGAGGAACCTAAACTCCATGCTTTCCATACTGCACTGACTCAAAAATTGGTTTGCATAAAAAATATGTTAAAAGTAAAGGAGTCAGGAGTGGAACTTAATCTTCCATAGTTGGCAATAGGCTTTTCTGACTCCTTTTCCTTCTTTATATATTTTTCCCATACTTTCTGGGAACTGGCAACTGTGTCAGACACCTGCTTTCTGAAGTGCAATACAAGGGGATTGTAGAGGGCCCTCCCTGTGGTAGAAGTGCCTAAAGCACCAGACACTGAACATGAACAGGAGGACTGCATGACTGCCTATTTTTTTTTTCTTTTTTGAGGGCATGGGGAGAATGAGAAATATCAACCTTTTATCATGAATTAGATGGCTTTTCAAAACATCCAATAGTTAGTTTTCTCAAGGAGTATTGAGAAAAGAGGATCATGTTTCTGGGCTCAGAAATGTCGGTGACTCAAGTCAGATGTTGATGGGTAATGTATCCTGATAGTTCCAAAGAAGATTATTCAGGATTACAGTACAAGTGAATATCAAACATACACATGTAACAGTTTAATGTGTCTTTCATGCATTTGGCATTTCAGTCTTGGTTGTGATTCATCACAAATGTTCTTTCTCTTGGGCTGCAAACACAGAGCAGTTCTTCCCTTCTGCAATTGTCTAACAAAGGAAACCGATCTCTGTAACTTTCATTAGAAGAGAATAAATTTTGGAGCAAGAGGCAGAACCACTTGAGACCAGAGATTTCCATTTAAAAATTTAATTTATTCTTTCTAAAACTGCTTCCTATGTAGCTGCATCTGATTTGGGCAGTGGTAGAACAGTCAGTGTGGTGTAACTGAAAGTGCCATTTTGATGAGAAAAGGAAATTGAATTGTTTTCCCTGAGGTTTTGAGCATCTTTTGCTGCTGAACGCAAATTTCTTCTATGGAAAAAATTGTAGTTGAAGCTGAATCAAAGTTTATTGCATGTTTTATTACCTCCACCCCCTTCTGCCCCTAATATTTTGACATAATACATGAAACCAAGCATTATCCATTGATAGAAACACCAATGTGTTGGAATTCCAGTGCTCCTGGTATTGTTTTGTTATTTTTCTGAAATTACATAGCTAAGCCCAGAAAGAAAAACCATACATTGCAATATAGAAGAACTCAAGGAAAACCAAAACTACTGAATGAGGGAAGAAAAAAATCTCTTGGTTTACTGCAAAAGTTTTGTTAAAGAAGCTTTGGAAATTTCATGTTGCAATCACTTGGAAACAGAATTGCATGCCTTAGTTGAAAACTTGTGGGAGCCTGATACTTAAAAATTAGTAGAACTTATTTTTTTCTTCATGATGACTTGAAAAACCTGGGATTGCTTCTACTTCTTTTAGTGTAAGAAAAAATAAAATACAAAAGCAATTTGGGAAGGAAAAGTACCACTTACAACATCTGACCAGGAATATGTAGGTTTTTACATTAAAAAGAAATGGATTCTTTGTAGAGGTTGGTACAGAAGTCTCTCAAAGTTTTTACATTACTTTTTAAATAAAGAAATTGCAATCAGATCCACTTTATTAAAATTGAAAGTTTAAATTTGATTACTTTGACATATTAAAAAATTGAAATAAATGAGTAGCTATGTATAACTAGACATACTCTCTCTGAGAAAGTTGATTTATAAATAGGTTTAAGCATCCTCTAATTATTTAAAAATAGAAATGAAAAACTTTCCTGTTGCCTCCCATAGTAGAAGGGTAATAGTTGATTAGTCTACAGGTTAGCTACACAAATTCCTTAGGGTAGAATTTGGCCAAAGATTAAAGCACTTGAACTCAAATGTCTGTATGTTAATGTCTACATTGGAAGATGCCTAAACTTCCCTTAGGTCAATACAATGTCAAGCAATACTCTAAATAGAGCCTAGAAATCCACTTAGCTCATCAATCAGCCCAGTAGCAATGCAGTTCACTTGCTTAAGCATATCCTGGGGTATCTGAGAATGGAATTGTCAGATATGGCAAAATACCTGTTCAAAGTCACTCATTTTTGCAGCATGAAGTGAATTAACTGAGTGAAGCAGCTATGCTGGCTGCACACACATGGGATTCAGACACCTTGGTCTCCTCCTGAACTTCAGCCCAATGAGGAAGCTGAATTCAGCATTTCAATTGCTTAAATGTTAGTGCCCACAGTCATATGAGATGTCTTAGGATTTACAAACAACTCCAACAAATGCTTGGCAGGCCTGACTCATAAATGCTACAGAAAATACTTCCCTTCTGCAATGAGAGGTAAACTGTTTAAACTGTTTTAAGATGTACAAATGTCACTGCAGTCTTGTATTTGAATAATCAAATCAAGAATGGAATCCTTGGGTTCAATCCAGCTCCCTACTTGTAGGCATCAGTGCAGGCATCGAGACATCACTGGATCAGCAGATGGGCTGCTGGGTGGGATATCTCAAACGACCTTGTGCACCAAGGTTTGGCCAATTGAATTATAACCTATATGTCCCTAAAAGCTCCCAAATTAAATATCTGGGTGCATTGGTTCCTTGGCCAAAATTTGCTTGCTCAGGGACATAGAAGGACCAGAATTATGCTCAAAACAGATAGCAACAAAACCACTTTCCCTTGCTGTTTTCTCTATAAATACACTTAAAAAAGGAAAATGAAAAAAAGAAAAACAATCCAAATATTAGAGCATAAACATAAGCATGACAAGGTATTGATTTGTGTGAGTCTTGCCATAAAGAGACCTATTCCACAGACTTTTTCATATAAGCATGACAAGGTATTGGCCTAGGCTTAGACAATAATGAAATGGAATGAAAATTAATGGTAAAGGAAGTATATCCTAGACTGTATTTCAAATGAAATACAATATCCCTAAAAGTAAAATGTAAAGGTTCATTTCACTATTGAAGGAAGGTGAAATTTAAAGGAACAATATTGCTTTTACTGTTAGAACAAGCAGAAAAAGCCCAGAACATAAGTGTGAAATAATGAATTCTTCCCAGAACAGAATATTGAATTGATGCTTAGGGACAACAGAAAGACAATGACGTTTTTCCCCTTTTCGAATACTCTAAAGTGGAATAAAGATCAGCTGAAAATAGCAAAAATCTGTGCTTTGTTTGACTAAAAATAATTTGATCAATTTCCATTATTTGGTTTCTTTCTGAAGCATGAAGGAAGAATAGTTGCGGCTATTTGCTGACAGAAGCATTCCTCACTTCAAAAGTAGGCAAATAAATATTCTTTGATTCATTGACAAGTTTTCCTACACAGATGTATCAGGTTTGTCCTCAGTTTCTTTAAGCATTTCACTGTTGTGAATTAAAAAACCCCTAGGGAAATCTGAGACTGACAAAGTAGTACTGTCTCTCTCCTCAGTTTCTCCTCCTGGATCTAAATAAACACTATGCAACCAAAATCAAAGAAGGTTGTTCAATAAATGTGGGATGGCTTATGCAATTTTTTAAAATGTTTTATATCTCAGTGGCTGCCAGAGTGTCTAGATTAATTGCTTCTATTTTTATACATAAATAATGTTTGTCTGCAGCTTGAAATTATCTGGTGAGGGAGTTTATGTCACTTTCCAAAGTCCAACAAATAAATGGACTCAGCAACGCATCTTGTGATAAAATCATTATATTTGGTTACATCCCACTTTCTTTATAGAGTAACTAGGTTCTGTAGAAGCAATAATAAGTATTAAGTAGTTCCATCTAGTCATCCATGAATCAAAATAGTTAATTTTAAAAACATACTATCAGTAATGTCTGATTTCAAAGTTGATATATTACAATAATATTGGGAATAGTAGTTCACCCCCACTGAGATTTTGAGCTGAACAGTGGAAATCTTTTCAGAGAAAAGACAAATACTAATCTCAGTAAATAACTTGCAAGTTCTCAGATTATTATGCATTTTCCAATTTATCATCTTCTGGTGAATAGTAGAAAAGGTACTCCAACAATTCAAATGGCTATATATTCTCAGACTTGAGGTCCATCTATAAGCACCCTTTTGTCAATTCTTGCACTTACCTGTGTGCAAGGCCTTTGTACATTCTACAAGTATTGTAGTTTACCTCGGGGCATTCCCCTCACAGTGGCATGTACAACATGGTTATCCGTATTTCTGAGCTCCTGAAGAGCTGTGTTACATCCTAAGCTCTTAAAGAGCTGCCTGTTTGTTGCAGTGTGTTACCTGAGGTAATCTGCTCATCTGAGTACTACAGCTTTTCAAATACAGCCTTCCTGCCATGTGATTTAAGCAGATAACAAGTCTCTGGATTTACCATAGTACTGGAGGAAACACACTTTTTTTGGTTTTTTTTTTTGTTTTTTGTTTTTTTGTTTTTTTGAGTACAAAATACAGCTGCGTTACAAAAAAATAATTGAGTAAAAAACCCCATCCTTCTAGGCAAACGTATGCAAGCACAGATTGGGCTGCAGCCCTCCAGGATAAACCTGCTCCTGGGAGGGAAACTGCTGCAGCACGGGAGCGCTGCCTCCCACGGTGGCCGTGGGGCTGTTTCTCACTCCGCCATCTCTCTGCCGTGCAGAGCTTTGCCCTTCCTCACACGCGCGGTGCCTGTGCCCCGGCCATGGATCAGCTATGCCCTGAGGTGGGAGGCTGGATCTGGCTGGATCTGGCTGGAACTGGCTGAAACCAGCTGGAACTGGCTGGAACCAGCTGGAACTGGCTGGAACTGGCTGGAACTGGCTGGAACCAGCTGGAACTGGCTGGGTCAGCATGTTAGACGTGCTGGAATCGTGTCACTTAATTAGCCACATAGAACACCTGCTCCTGCAGACATATTCTCACAAAATTAAAGAACAAGACAAAACACATTTGCTACATATATTAAAGATACAGAATTCCTAAACTTTTTTTTTTCCCCAGCTGAAGAATTTATCATTTGCTAATGTCAATGGAACATTTGATTTGATGCATTTTCTTGCAGGCAAGTTGCAAATAATTTCCAGAGAACTTTATGTCATTTAGCTTTTCATCTGTTCTTGCTTCAGTTGGGTGTAGTGGTCTAACCCCAGCCAGCAGCCAAGCCCCATGCAGCTGCTTGCTCACTCCAACCAGCAAGATCAGGGAGAGAATCAGAAGGGTAAAAGATAAAAACCTCATGGACTGAGATGAAGACAGTTTAATAGGGAAAGTAAAAGCTGCACACAGAAGCACAGCAAACCAAAGAATTGATTCACTGCCCATTTCATGGGCAGGCAGGTGTTCACTCAGCCACCTCCAGGAGACCAGGGCCCTATCACATGTAATGGTTACTTGGGAAGACAAATGCCATCACTCCTTTTCCATGTGGACTGTAATATTCCTATGGTCATTTTGGGTCATCTGTCCTGGCTGTGTCTCCTCCTCCCAACCTCCCATGCACCCACAGCCTCCTTGCCAGTACAGCAGTATGAAAAGCAGAAAAGGTCTTTGCTCTGTCTAAGCGCTGCTCAGCAGCAACAGCAGCATAGAATCACAGAATCACAAAATCAGCTAGGTTGGAAAAGACCTTTGAGGTCATCGAGTCCAACCTATGATCGAGTCCACCTTGTCAGCTGGATCATGGCACTGAGTGCCCCATCCAGTCTTTTCTTAAATACCTCCAGGGATGGCAACTCCACCACTTTCTTGGGCAGCCCATTCCATTGCCCAGTCAGTCTTTCTGTGAACAACTTCTTCCTAATGTCCAAGCTAAACCTCCCCTAAGACATTATTTGTAGTATAACGTCCAGGAGAAACATAGCATACTGTAACGCTGCATTTTTACTACAAATTGAAAAATCCTCAAATTCTAGGCCTAGCTTATATTACTGAAATAATTTAGCTATTTTGTTAATACATGGTGATTTCAGGGTCTGTCAATACAATGTTGTACATTCAATTTTATTCCTGTATATGCAGAATATTTTTTATTACAACCCGATACAATAAATAACAAATATAAGTTCGTATTCTTTTCTATACAGGGACTACACAGATTTTCACTGTACTAGCCTAGTCATTTAGTTACATTTTAACCACTAAATTTTAAAGAATTTTTGACAAACAGTATGCATTCACCATAAATGTCTGCCTTTCAAAATTACTTTGCCTTTGTTTCTTTGCTTTTTAAATGAATAGGAGACAGATGAGAGAGAAATAAACAGTAAATTACACTTAGAGCTCTGCTTACTCTTTTAAAATTCTAAATTTTTAATACAGAAATGAAAAAAGCTTGAATTTTGATTATCAGATAGCTAAACTGTTTCTTACTCTGTTTGGGAGCCTGAATACTGCATCAAGTTTGCAATAGGGATAAGGGTACACAATTAAAATTATGAACACAAGATTGCTGTTTCTGGAAATGTACAAAAAGGACAGGATTTCATCATTTAGTATGTCATACTTTAGGAGCTCTGAAGCTATTTTATGAACACATAACTTACATTAAAAAAATGAAATATATTATGGCATAGCATTAAAAAACAGGATATGTAGCAGAACTGAGATTTCTGATGGAACCTGGCATTTCCTCCTAGCAGGTTATCATAGTTAAATTCCTAAAACAGATTTAGCAGAAAAATTAAGATTCACCCTTTATTTTCCATGAAATTTGGATCAAAGCACAACCAAGATTACCTTTCATAGCTGTAGAGCTTGGAAGATTTCTGAATCTACTTGTATGAACAGGTGCAGACTGTAGTTCTGTAAGATAATGCTTTCTGTTTATTCAGGAATACTTCGGCAGCTAGAAACTTTTATATACACTTCTGCATTGTATTTAAAAAGTATTTTTAAAGAAGTGAAGGGAAAATTGTTGAATCTCTAAGTATATGGTTTTAAAAGGTCATTCAGTGGTTTTAGATTTTGATAAATGGTCAAGTATTTGAATAAATTTAAGAGTAGAGGAAGATAGTTGAACCTGAAAACAGCAAAAGGTAATTATTATGATAATCTATATTTGCTTGAATCATCAGATTCATATTACTTGAGGCTTTGCTTTACAATAAACATACCAAAATAGGTAACCTATTAGTTTTTCCTAAAAAACCATTAATTTATTGAAAGTAAAGATTTTTTAATTTTTTTTCAAAATAATACTGTTTTAACTGAATGTGTAAATTTTGAAAATAAAAAAAAATCACATTATCTGTAGAAGTTATTTAATGGAAATCTTAGCTATGCTAATAAGATAGTGTGAATTTCAATTTTCTTGCCTAGCTTATCACCAGCAACTTGTGTAAACATACTATACTATTTGTTGGGTTTACAAAATTGATTTGAAAATTTCCTGTGAAAAAAAAAAAAATTAAATTACTGTTTGTACAAGTTTCCATCATGTTATTTAGGATTTATACATTTTTGTCCAAAATGAACTCATATAAGCAAATGTTAAAATGAAAATAGTCAACAGTCATGCACATCTGCTAAAACTAATAAGATCACAACCATATACATATATGCTTACACAGAGCTACAACACATGATAGACTGCTTACAGGTGAAAATTAAGGAGCATCAAATCAGTCTGAAACTGTAATCCTTTTCTTCATCAATGTTTCATCTACATGTGTGCAAAAAGTCCCCCAGTGGGGGACTGGGAAATTGGAGACAATGTAAAACCTAGTCATAGTGATAATTTTCTGTAATCAAATGCATTTTTTTTGTTATACATATCTCAATTCTTTTACTGAAAATAATAACAATATAAAGGATCTGTGATAGCAAATTATTCAGTGGGGCCATATGTTAAATAACTAATTAGTGAGTGCTGCTTTTTTGAAATAATCATAAACGTTTTGAGAAAATTTCAGCCCTGTTTATTTCAGGTGTAGAAGCTGATATTATAATGTTCCAGATTATTTTTAATGCAAGAAATTTTATAATATTCACTGCATTTTTTTTTAAATTAATAGAGTCTTTTGCACAGTCTGGAAGTTTGGAACCATTTATTGAGAAAACTATCCTGTGGCAAAAGACAAAGACCAATTGATGGAACTACTTTGTTTTAGATTGATTTGTCCATAAGGACATCACCAGAAAGAATTAAATCTGGTTTAGGTGTAAAGCACCATACACATACATCACCATTCTGTATTCCTCTGCTTGTCATCTGAAATGGTTGGTTGATAAAAGGTAAGGTGCTTTATCATTATCCCTAGCACCTGGGAAATGGTCCAGTGTAAATTCAATCTCAGTGAATTATTAAAGGCATTTTAGGATTTGTGAACTTGATAATGGTATCTGTGAGTGCTCATTACCACTGCAATTTAATATCACTACAGAAATTGAGTTAAGAGACTAGTAGTCTGGTAACAGCTATGGGATGTAATTTACAATCATGAAAGATAACAAATCCACACTTTACTACTGTGTCAGCAGTGTTTTGTAAAACATGCTTAAAGAAGCTAATTAAACTTCATAAGGCCTCTTGTAGCATTATAATCTGTCACAAGCTTTAATCTAATGAACAACTTAAATGATATTCCACTGTAGAATAAAGTCTGAAGTGCTTGATCTTACTTAAAATTGGAATATAGTTGTTTCCCAGAAGAAATATCTGTAATATTCTGACTCAAGTAATTGCTAAATGCATTACTTGTGAGTTTTAGCATTGCAGTGAATTAGACAAAGTGCTAACTTGCATTATGTTTAATTGATCAATAGTTAATTTATTCAGAAAAGAGCTGCTCACACTGAAAAAAATAAATAAAATCAGACAGCCATGTAATAGTAGGGAAGTAAATGTTCAGTGGTATGGAGGACAATAGCTCTTGTAGCAAGATAGCTTCTTGATAGAGCATTATCAGGCGACTGGAGCGTCCATGGACTGGGACACAGTTTTCTGTAGTTCTGTCTTTGTTGAAGTCAAGGTGCTTTCACCACCTTTACCAGAGACTTGAAACTTCACTGTGAAGAAAAATTACTAAAAAATTGAATGTTTTGAATGAGTAATTGAGCAGTCTTTCTGCATTTCATTTTGTGCTCTGAAAATTCAAATGGGGGAAAGAATAAATCCTTCATGAACCTTTAGATGTTACTTAGGACGCAGTGAACATTGTTGAATCCCAACAGTCAGCCCAGCACAGGCACAAGCAGTGTTTTTTCAGGGTGCTTTCTCTCCAGTTGGCTGCTCGTTCTTCCTGTAATGTACTGCCATATCTAATGAATAAATGATTTAGAGTCATCGTTAACTCAGGCTCATAGATAATTCAACCTTCTTTTCTAAAAAAACTTTCACAGATTAGGAGCTGTAGACTTCTCTGAATAAATAAATCTGTTTACAAATTTATTCCTTTCAACCTAGTATTTTCATGAAGCTTTTGCTGTCAAACTGTTCTGGCTCATTATATTCCCAGCTTTCACCTTCACATCGAAGACTATAATTATTATAGTTGAAGCCATAGCTTGTTTTTTAAATTGTATATTGTTCTTCATAACCAAATCTTGCTTAGGCCATCAAATTCAGTAGCTGATGTCTTCTGTATTTGTGGTACTTCCCCTTAGTCTTGCCTAATGTCAAGATATACAGTTATTTCTCCTTGCATTATTTTGCCTACTGAGATTTTTAAGGTCTGATTAGAATTGTGAGGATTTTTTCTTGAACTCTTTATTTTTTCAAGACAGGAATTCTTCTGTTTTCTTGTTGTTATGTTGTGTTAGAAGAGTTGTCATTTTATCTATCTTTCTAAAGGAAAAAGCATAATAAAGAAAAGGCGAAAAGAGTTAGAATGTATGTTTGACAGTGATGATTGAAAGATTGAAACCTAGCAGCTTTTATTTTGACTTGTTGAGTTCCAGTGTCATCTCATTTTACTCTCATCTCATAATATTTTGAAATATCCTGATATTTCACTGAATCCTGATAAAATCTGACAAATTCTTTCATGAAAATATATGGTGAATGGACATTGCCATTCAGACTTCCTTCAAGACAACTATTCTTGTAGCAAAATTTTTTTCAGTAAATAATCTGTAGAGTTTTATCATAGTTCTTTGTTCCTATAACTAATAAGGGTATTAGAGAAGAAACTCCTAATTATTAAAGATCTAAACCTGTCAATTTTCCTAATGCATGAATCACCAACGTTTCCTATTTTTCCACTGTTCTGAAGGTGTTTTGTTCTTTTGTATTCGTCAGAAAAATATTCTGTCAATAGGAAATGTCTGTGGGTTTAGATGTGTTTGCAGCACAGAGCTACAGAAGTTTAGCCTCGTAGTCTACAAATTCCTATACATCTAGAACTGATCTTTAATTTCATTGTTACGGTTGTCTATTAGCTTGTATATCTTTAATTGCTGTTATGACCTATCCTAAAGTGGCTTTCACTGAAAAATATTCTTTTTTTGTTATTTCAAAGGTATAATAATATAATGCTGACATCTCTGTGTGGTGACTATCTTGTTTTCCTGAATATTTCTTATACGTTTTTTTTTTTATTGCTTCTTTATCAGCTCCTGGATAGCAATATTCTCATACTCAGGGGATTTTGAGGTTTTATTTCTTGTGTCTTTTCATTGATTTTGTAGCTTTTGTCATTGTTTATGCTACTGTAAAGTTATGGAAATGAATTTTTATGGGGTTTTGGTGGGTTTTTTGGCAGATTTTGATTCCTTCCCTACTTACCAATCAATTCTTTCCACATAAATTTAAGAATCCTCCCCACTCTTGATCCCAAGGTCAATCAGGTCAAGTCAAATTCCTTCATACAAAGGAGAAAGAAATGGAAAGAATTGCATAAAGATGTATCTTTCTCGCTTTGTCTCAGTGTTTTCAGACTTGAATGTCTTTATGGAAATTTTTTGGTTGTCTGGAGGTTTTTAATGCCTTCCTAACTTTTAGGATTCTTGAAAGCCATATTGAAACACTAATTACCATTACTTCTCAGCTACTGTTTTCTATCTGTGATATACACTATAGACCACAAAATGTACCATGTGCATTTTGATCAGCATTTCTGGTGCAGTAGCCATGCCAACTTGACTGCACAGAAGACAGAAATTGTAATGTTGTTATTTGTGGTGAAATCTTTTTCATGAGACAAGCAGGTTCCTCTAGGCTTGAATTGAACAACAGCCTAATGACCCACATGGAACTGCTGTGTCAAAAATTACTTCAATCTTTTAGGGAAAAGAAAGTTAAAAATACCACATTTTGTCTTTGAAAGGAATTAAGGGTGCTTTCTTCTCTTCATGCTGGAGGGTGGTTCAGCTTTCACAGGAGAAAGAAAAACTTCCCATGGAAGGAATAAATGAAAAATAAATCAGAATAAGTTCATGATAGCATTGTGCCCAATGTGTAATTACTTTAACAAGCCAATTAACTTTAATAGACTGTCCCACTGTTCCCTTGTCTCCTTAGCTGACCTGTCTATTAAAGCTTTCTGTAAACTTAGCACTCTATTTGCATAACTGCAGACAATTTGAAGCTGCTGTTGTTGGTCATTCTAGAATCTGAACCTGATTTAATTGCAAGGAATTTTAATGAAATGTTCAGGGTGGCAGGAAGGGAGAAGCAATACATAACATATATGTTTTTTCTGCTATGAAGAGAGGGCAAAATATGTGAAACTACACTGATGAAAATGAGGTGTTTGGTGAAGAAGACAGACACTGAGGGGCAATAGAATATCTAACTTAAAATTTCTGCAGTGATAAGGGAAACAATGTCAGCAACATGTGCTGTAATGTATTTTTATGTGCTGCTGGCACTTTTGAAGCAGTCTGTGGATGTTATTTAATCAAAATTCATTGACATTTTATAAGAGTTAAGGACTCCTTTCAAAAAACTAATTTTTTTAGGAGACACAGTAGCAAAACTGCTATGCAGTTAAGCTTTGGATTGGAAATGAACTAATAATACACAAACTTTAAAATCTTGATAATGGAGTCAATGCAACCTGCTTCAGAGTAAAGGACAGCTCTGTACAAAAGATGTCTCGTATCCAGATTCTTCAAAATAAATATTCTAAATTATTTTTATTGAGTCAAGACAGTTCAATAAAGAAAAAACACTTCTAAAAACATTATCTATACACCATGACTTTTTAAAAATAATAATATATTTCTGGCTCTTCTGCAATATAAGTATTATTTTTAGAATTCTGTATTTTGTCTTATAATTCGTTATGTTTATTTGCATTAGTATAGTAAGTTCTCTGAGTGTAGCATATCCAGTGTATGCAGTGTACCTTGAAAAGTAGTATGTGGAGCTTCAAAATACATGAAAATTTGGTGGAACAGTAAATTACTCATCATGTCAGCAATTAAAAATAGCTGGCTTGCTATCTAGCTGAGCTATTCAGTGTGCTGGCTTTAAAGGCTTTGCCTCTTAGCCCCAGTTAAAATATCTATGTCATGATGTTCATTGTTGGTAGCGCTTTTTTTCTTGCCAGAGGACATCTGGCTGTTAGAAAGAGATAAGCAAAGCATTGTTGCTTTCACTGGGAACCCTAAAATACCCCTAAAATGGCTTGGAAGAAGGCTTAATTTAGGAAATATTGCTTATCAAAATCCATGACTAAAGGAACAGGAGTACATTTGGATAAATTGAAAAAATAAACATTTACTAATGCAAGAGAACACAGAAGCAACTGACCTCCTGGTGGAAGTAGTGTATCCGCAAAATGTTATGAGGCAAGACACTAGCTCACAACAGGTATATCATTAAGGAATAAGGACACTGAATACATCTTGTGTTCAAATTTAAAAGTAAGTAGACATTCACCTGGCTTCCAGTATATATGTTATTGTAAACAGCTAGTGTGTGGTTGCACTCTGATTACAATTTGGTGACATTTTCTCTCTCCCACCCGAGTTCTCACCCAAGAGAACAAACATGACAAATAATTTTATATTGGCATGAGCAATAGATCACCTGAAAATAACACTGTTTTAAGTATGTCTAGAACCAGAATTCCCATAGCACTTCTTTGAAAAGCATCTCTCAGGAAGCATTGTTTTTTTCTAATTTTCTCTGCCATTTAAGCTTTTCTGTAGCCATGGGATTTTCTTTCTTTATATTTGTTTTTATTTGGAAATACAACTGTCATATAATTCAGAAGGGTCATATCTACAAAAAATAGAATGCATCTCTTGCCTGATACTCTATGAGACCTTGTGTTAACAGGGTATTGAGGCCATGCATTAACAGGCCATGTACAAGTAAGTTTGGTTTGAGAGGCAGGGGGAACATTTAATTTTGGAATAGATGTGTATTATTTGAGCAAAAACTTGTCCTATAGCTTATTTTGTCTTCTGTGACATCTGGGAGATACCAGTAAATCAACACATATTACTCCTTTTTAACAAGCTACCAAGTAGTAAATCCTGAACTCCCACAAAACATATTGTTACTTTCTTTAGACAGTAACAATATTCTAAAGTAGAATATAGTCACTTCATAAAATGGAAAAGTTTTAAATCCATTTTGGGAAGTTCTGTTTTTTTAATTTAATTCTCCACTGTTAGGCTGAAATATTGTCCAAACAAGGTGCAGCCAACATTTTCTGTCAAGCTGTCATAGTTACTCTTTGTCACATTCTACTGCTGATACAGCTCAGAAATTTTATTTCATTATATTATAATTTCAGATAAGGGAGACAAGTTTTGTGAAGGTGAGTACCTAAATGTCAATCCCCATTAAGTATAGGGATTGTATGATCCTTCCTGTTTACAGTTATTTTCTCATAATTACCAAACAGTATTTTTTGGGGAAATAACAAGAGGTTTTTTTGGTTTTTTTTTTAACCAGTATTTTAAATTTCTGTGTGCAAACTGGGAAAACAAAACAAAACAAACAAAATCAAAACCAGAACCAAGCCAGCTGGGAATATATGACTAGAAAATTGTGTTGTTCTCCATTAGCTTTATTATTGGAGCAAAACTTGTGTTTCAAGTGGAATAGTTACTTTTTGACACCCAAGGATAACTTAAGAAAACAAAAAGAGGTTTTTACTTGATACAACCTTAAGTGCAAAACAATATGGTCAATGTAAGGAGAACAAGTTAAAAGTGCAGATAAGTCAACTTGCTTGGCAAGATACAGTAAGGAAGTAAACATTTGCCTTAGCTCTATCTAATCCAAGTATCAACAAAACCCAGCAAGGTTAACTTTTACCACTTGGCAGTATCAAAGAAACACATACCGTCACTGAAATGAGGAAAAGCAGTCGTTTTTTGTCTAACTCAGTGCTTAGCATCCTTAGGAAAAAAGTGATAGAGCTGCACAAAGCTTTAATCCCAAGAAAAAACTTATATTTTAGAAGTACTAATAATATCATTTGGACATGTAGTGTGGGTTACACCTACGTGGTGGGTTGCTTTACTTGTTTGTTTTTAAGGTTAACAGTATTATCATTGCTTTGCTGCAGTCATGCCAGTGTTTCATCCAAGTAGTATATTTGCTGATCACACTCAAATTTTCAAATTCTTTATCCAAATTCAGAACTATGTGTACATGAAGGTACAAGACAATACGACTTTCAAAGATGATAATTGTCAGCATCTTAGCAACCATATTGTTTTACACAGTGAACAGATTAAACATTAAAACTTGTAACACAAAATATACTTGTGTTTTCAGTATTAGACAGAAACATTTAATACTCCTTTTTATGGACACAAAGAAACTCCTAATGCCACAGGGAGCTAATACTGCAAGCTCACTGCATGAAGAATTCATCAGGAATTCAGTATAGATCATGGATTTTCAGATCTGCATTCTAATTTGCTAATCATGACTCCATAAAAACTGATCTGAGATTGCCTGGTCTTTTCAGTCAGATACAGGCTGTGCTGTTTATTACCACTGACATATTAAACATAGAATGCACCTGGAAATACAATGTTAATTTTTGCAGTAGCTCTATCAAGAACAGAATTTAGATATAATTTCTTTTTTAATGGTCTCTATTTTTTCTTAAATATAGATGTCTTTAATAGTAATATAGTATATTATGTTCCAAAAGTAAGTTAATTTTTCTGAATTAGCATCTGTGAGTCATTTTTGAGTCATTTCTACTAGTTCTATTTCAATCATAGGAGGAAGATTAACAATATTTCACCCAGCAATAATTTAATTTCTAAAATAAAAGAGTTAAAAGATAAATGACATGATTATCAGGTAATGGAGAGCTAAAATCGGAAAATATTGAATGGATGCACCAATTAAATTCAGTTTCAATGTATGATATTTAGAGTTTGGGTTTGTTTGGTTTTTTTCTTTGTTTGTTTGTTAGGTATTTTTTCAAATACAGTAGTTTGAGTTGGAAGGGACCTTCAAAGAACATCTTTTGTAACCCCTCCACGATGAGCAGGGACATCTTCAACTTGATTAGGTTGCTCAAAGTCCCATCCAATTTTATCTTGAATGTTTCCAGGAATGGGGCATCCACCACTTCTCTGCATACCTGTCTCAGTGCTTTACTACCCTTATGTTAAAAAACTTCTTGTATTGAATCTAAATTAACCCCCCTTCATATTAAAACCATTATCCCTTGTCCAATTGCAACAGGCCTGGTTAAAAAGTTTGACCTCATCTTAGGAGCTCTTCAAGGTGTTTAAGGGGCTTTCTCTACTCCAGGCTGAACAAGCCCAGCTCTCTCAGCTCTCTTCAGAGGTCAGGAGCTCCCTGTTCATGGCCACTCTAACAGATCTATGTCTTCCTTACGCCACGGGGCCCAGGTCTGGTTGAAGTCTGATAAAGTTGTTAAAAGGAAATGCATGAAGATTGGAAGATTGTTTTTTTCCGTGCTGGTAGTTTTCTGGAGATTTTTTTTTTGGTTTTGTTTCCAAGAAACTAAAGTAAGCTGTATACAGATTTATCCCTGGAAGACCTGCAATTCTGTGTATTAGCAGCTCCTTTTCCCTCCAGTGTGCAACTGAGAACCAATGTGGGGTTTTTTTACCAGATATAGTTTAAATCTGTTGTAAGATAACAGGATTTCATTGATTTATGGTCTAAGAGATTAATAATAGAGAATCATAAAAGAAGATAAAGAAACAATTATTTTCCTTAATTGTTATTATCTAACATGTCAGATAGATTGATCCTAAACTCATTCCCGATTGTCACTGCAGAAAGACACAGTCCAAAGGAGCTCTGAAAATATTCTCAAGTCATCTTTTAGACACTATTGCTAAACATCCCCACATTTGGACTGAGGTTTTAAATACAGAAATCTCTGGAGGTTTTTCTTAGTCAGAACAGAAAATGTAATTTCTGCAAATGAAAGTCTAAGGGAAAAAAATAAATTAATATTACTTCCAATGATATTTTAAATCACTTTTTTTTCTCCTGGATTTCTATTTTTCATTAGTTATTTTATAACACAGCCAAATGGGATATTTGAAGCTTTTCATTAAAACAAAAAACAGAACAATTCATCCAATATAATATATATAATGGAGAACAGTTACTAAAGTAATGAAATTAAATTAATTGCATGGAATGGAAAAACATTTTTTAATTAATTATATTTGTACATTAATTTTATTTTATTTTGAAAATCTTAGAGTAGCAACCACCAATGAAAAACTATTATAGAGCACTACAGAACAGTCTTTTCCAACACAGAAATACAGTAGATACCAGATGTACTAAAAAATCCCCAACTGAATACTTTGATGTACCTAAAAACACTGCCCTGGATATTGTTTTTGTATCATTTAAGTGAGTTATTCCGTAACAGGAATAATAAGTTTGATGGTTACTGGCCATTAATTCATACATCTGCTTTTTGCATTGCATCTTGTTAGATCTTAATTCTCTATTAGTAATTCACAATAACTGAAGGTTAAAGACCCAGTGGCCCATTGTAGTGGGTCTAGCACTGGTCAAATGCCAGTGCTCCTACTACATTATTTATTCATTTTCTTCAGTGAGACAAGGCGTAGGAGAAGGAGCAAACCAGGCTCAAAATTTGAAGGGTAAAAGAAAACTTATTAACAGAACTAAAGGAAAAAAAAAAAGAGAAATCAGAATAAACCTTCAGAACACTTCTCCTCCCCCCAACTTTTCTTTTGTTTTCCCACTGACAACATAAAGAGACAAATTTGGTGTTTTCAGTCAGTTTACCACTTCAGAATAGTCCTTCAGCAGTTCTCTTAGGGAGAAAAGTCTCTCTCACCATACCATGGAGACTTTTCCATAAGAAGCAGTTCTCTCATGGCTTTTAATTTCCATGAATAGCAGCTGCCTGGAAATCTGCAATCATGAAGTCCCTCCCATCTTTGCCAGCCTTCTCACAGCTGTGTTCATGGCCATGTTTAACTTACGGGGTACTATTTTAAGGATGAGCTGTTCAAAAGCAAAGGTTCTCTTTATCCATCTCTGAATCATCATCTTTGGGAACAGAGATCTTCTTCTTTCCCTGGAGGCAAAAGGTCTTCATCACTCTTATCTCTCTCTGTTCAACCTTCTCATTGGATTACAGCTAGTTCAAATCTGCTTGTCTCAGTATGGACAAGTTTGCTCATGTCTACATTTTGAACACTCCATCCCTTCATGTTTTTTCATGAACTAAAGGGATATTCTAGTGTATCACAGTGCATTACTATGGCTTTACTAGAAGAATTTCAGCCTAAGACTAAGACATCTCCTCATTTTCTTCCCATCCTGGACTTCTTCCTTGGTGTCTTCCTGTTATTTCTCTATGTGTCTTCATTCTGTTCTTTTTTCTCACTCAAGAGAGGACTGGCATGTGCAAGTCTCATCTGTTTTTGGGGGTTTCACAGCACTGAAAGAGGTAATCTTGCCCAGGCCTGTCTATGATCCATGTGATTTCTGCTGGGCGGTGGCCGGAGCGCTCGCAGTGATGGATTTTCCGGCTGTGCTGGGGGGGCTGTGTCACAATCTCAGGGTGCCCAGGCCAGAATGGCAGCGGCTGCTCTGGCTGTTGTGGCTGTTTTCCAGCTCCAGCTGCATTAAATTCCAGCCATGGGGCTGCTTTCTGCATGGGCTGCAGAGCCTCCTCTGCATGTTTTTTCAGCGGCCACACTGGAGGAGTGAAATAAACAGGGCAGGAGACTTTTTCTCCTTTTAATGCCTTTTGTTAAAAGTGATCAGCTCAGGATTGGGCAGCTCGACGGGTCTGCAGTCTCCATCATCTCTGCCAGGGCGACGAGGAGGAGAAGGATACGCGCAGCTTTGTCCACTAGGGCCAGAGCTGGGGGTTCAATCCTGGTGGAAGGCTTTTTGGGCGTGACCCCTGGTCTTCAGCTCTGCAGCTTCGTCCCCCTCCAGGTCCTGGCTTCAGGACGACTCCCACGCTCAGGGTGAGAGGCCATGAAGGTCTCCACCATCTCCGCAGGCTCAGCACTCCATTCCTCACATTTAGACATCACTCCAATTTCCTAACTCTATACTGGCTCGTTGTTTTGGGGGTCTTTTTAGTGTGTTTGGAATAGTAGGTTCTCATGGCATACAGGTCCGGAAGTTCTTTTGCATGTCTCTCCCTAGGTCTCTTCTCCTCACTGTCTGGGGAGCTCCACGCCCTTCACTGTCTCAGAGAAGAGCCATCAACCCAGCCCTGGCCAGGGCCTTTACTGATACAAAAGAGAACTATTAACGACAACGACTTGTAATTATCATAACAAACAAGCAGCACCCCAGCAGCAACTCTGGTCTAACTAGTCTTTGTAACCCTTTCCTCACAAAAAAAAAATTGGCAGATTTTTGTTTATAACAAGGAGGGCCAGACCTCGGCAGCCAGGCCAGGACTCAGTGGCCGATGGCCTCCTCTCCCCCTGCCCGGCAGTCACTGGGGCCCGGCCTGGCCCCCGCTGGGCCGTGTGGGCCATGGCGGAGCGGGCCTGGTCTGGGCTGCGTCTCATTACCTGTTTAAGGCCAGAAGAAAGAGAAAGCTTCCCGGGCTTGTTCGGTTTAAAATGTGAATGTCACAAAGGCGTGTTCAGCTCTTTAATTGGCTTATCAGCATGCCTATCCTTCAAAGGCAGTCAGCAACTGTTTTTTGCCAGGCACGGAGGAAACTCTTAATAGGTCCTCTCAGAAAAATAATTTCCATGGTTGGTTCTTTCCCTTCTCACCAATTAATGCATAACCAGCACAGAAATAAAAAAAAAAAAAAATAAAATTGGAAACTCCTGTTTAGATGAGTGGTTTCTGAATTTTATTGAAGAATTTAAAGTTTTCTCAATATGGGACACTAAAGAATTTGTTAAGGGATTAATACAGTAAAACAGTACAGGGAATACAGGGAACATATTAAAAACTGCAGAGTTTTCAGAATATTAGCAAAAATGGCTGTCTGAATAATTGCAGTAAAAACACTACAACAGCAGTTCTCATAAACAGAATTCTGTCTGTGCTGTAAGACCTACCTTTTATCATTTCAGCTATTAATAATGACACTCAGCTATAGAACAACTTTTAAAGCAGAATTTTTATCTCTGAAGTACTCAATTAGTCTATCTTTGTAGCAGTTAAAATGCTTTCAATTTAGTTTTATATTTGTTCAATTGTGAGCTTGTTTTAAATAGTTGTTTCCCTTCGTGATAGCTACCATTTAAACCTCAGGACCTACAACATATCTTTGGCTCTGGATATAGAACTCCTTGAACGCTACAGAAAAGTGGCTTGTAGAAATCAGGGCCTGGGTGGAATATCACTGTATTAAACAATGAAATCTAATTGATTGTGGTGTCCTAGAACTTAATGTTCCAGTTTTACTGGATAATGAAAACCATATACAGAAAGAATCCTAACATATAAGGAATTATTGTTCTTTTATTCATCAACATGACAGCGGTAATAATCTTCCAAAGGAACAATATTCAGAGTGCCATGGAATATTGTCCTTATGATGTTTGTTAAATATTGCAACAATAATCAAGAAAAGTATTTGCTATCACTGTTGAGTCAACAAACAGATGTTCCTAATAAAACTCTTTTCCAAACACCAGTTACAAAATATAAAAAACTCTTGCCTTTGGCTTTAACCTTTAGCAAAACACAAAATATGTGCAACTATCGCATGCAGTGTGAAGTATGTCAAAATACACACAAGATGCTCGATACTTTTGGGCACAAAATTTGCCTTAGGAGAAAGAATTGCCTTCTGAGTTGTGTCATATCCCATAAGCAGAATTACAATAGCATTTATTTGCTTTGGATGATGCTCAGGTGTAGATACTTACTGATCTATTCACTGTAGCTCTTGCATTCCAAGGTGAGATTAATTTCAAACTAATGTGGAAGTCTAAAATACCTCAGATTATATATACTCCAAAATACTTACTCCTCTCTACTGTCTATAAAAGGAACTTCTCACAGATGGAGACCATTCACTGCCAACAACTGAAATTAGATAAATTGAAGTCTTATCTCCTCATTTTACTGGGCCAAAGGGCTTTTGGGCATACATGTAGACTGCTGAGACAACATGAGGAACGTAAGCTGTATCTTGGGATGGTATGATTTGAGTATGTTTTTGGAAAATATATAAAATTTCTGTTTACATTTGCATTTTTACCAGCATGGCTGTGGCCTTATCACTTAAAACTTTATTCATTTAAGGGAAAAAGAAAAGATATGGCCTTAAAGAATTTTATATTGTTATCTTGATTTAGTTTTAAACAAGTTGTCAGCCTGTTCCAATGTAACTAAGTGCCATGAGAAGGGAGCAAAGTGAGTAAGCAATATTTTGTCAGATTCAAAATCTTCTATAATCAACAATAATGATAATAAAATTTTCAAAATTCATCATCACAGGCAAAGTCTTATTTTTCTTTCGTTAAGAATACTTCCATATGAAACATACATCTAAAATATTTACTAGACAGTGTTTCTTAATAATACAATGAAGCTGGTAATGAGCTTAATGAGTGTAATAACTACTCAGTAATATCACATAAAACAATTATGGAACATCATATTTTATTTAATGTTAGGTTATTTCATTTCAAAGAGGAACTTTCATTGCATGCTTTCATTTATTAATGGTTAAACATTCTACTCTCAATGTGAAGGAAAACAGCAAGTAAAAAAAATATTGCATTTTGAGACTACTCAGGTGAAAGTACCTGAATCATTGAAATTGACAGTGCCATAGTGAAAACTTATTCTTGGACTTATTGCCTTACTCATCTGTGTTTTCCTTTCTTGCATCTTTTTAACACGCATCAATTCTGTGTTTCATTTGAACTATTTTCTTAGACTGACATAAGTATTTGATATAAAATTTTCTGGCAAATTCCTTGTGGTCCATCAGGACTTTAGATGCTTGTCAAATTTTTTTCCTTTACAGCGAGTGCCTTCTGTATTACTACTAGTCATTAGTTATCCTGACTCACCTCAGGAAACAGTTGACAGTCTCATTGAGCTTCCTAGGAACACATCCAGTTCTTCTGAACAATTCTCAGGAGAGCTTCTAGGGGTACGTAGCAAGCTAAGATTTGCTAAGCTCTTCCTATGTCTTTAAGATAGGGTGAAACAAAGCTCACCCAAAACCATATCCATTGATTTGAATTCATTTTTGTCCGAAGTGGTAATAAGGTACAATGCAAATAGAGGTATTTATTTGCAGCTTCCAGTATAACAGCTCATGGTTAAGGAAATAGGCAGAGAAAAATCATGCTGGCTCTAATTACTTTAAATAAGAAACACCTCAACCTGCCTCTCTACATCTCCCCACTTCTGAACTCTTTTCTTGTAGATTATGTTAGCTGTTGCAAATAGTCTTTTATTTCAAATACTACATAAAGAAGAGAGGATTTACACTTTTCAGGTTTAACTGATCATTCTTATTTAGGAGATAACCTGGTCTGATTTATCAAGTATAATAAGTATTGTTTCACTTCATTGCTATTGTAAATAGTCTAAATTGTTAGCCTATTTATCCCTTCTTATATTTTGTTGTACTCTCATTTATAATAATCTATAAATTTTTCCTTTCCCCAAGTCATGACCTCCATCTCCATTTCACTTTGCTTTTCCTGTGCTCCTGACACTGAATTCGTGCCAGCTCTGATTTGTTTCTCTTTTCCATGAGCAATTTAATTCGCTAAAATGGCACACCGATGTCTCACCTGGAGGGACTGGGGAGAAGAAGATAATTTTCTTTCATTATAGTCTTTAAATAAGATCACAGAAATTCCAGCAAGAATCCAAGCTGATGCATGTAAAGAAGGGCAATACGGAAGCAAAGGATTAAGGAAGGACTAGGAAATGCAGGAGAAGGAAGAACAGAAAATAACATCTCAATTCTTTTAGGCAGCAGCTGCTTGTCAGAGCATCACATCTCTGTGAAACTGCAGCCACAGTAAGCATGTTTCAGTCTCTAACCCTCTAACACAGTTTGCAAAGCTACACATTTACTTACAGCTAAAGCAGCTCATTACTTGCTCTCTATTAATTCCTGATACAGCCTTGGCCATCCTGGTGTGACAGTGAGTTTGAAGTAATAAACATCTAATATTATTTTTTAATATATCTATACTAAAGATAAATATTTACATATAGAATAGAGATAATACAGGGAGACTATATATACAAATAGGCATAGACTATGTCTTCATTTGTTTGCTGCAATAATCATACTTTATGCCTTAGAAAACTATCTCCTGTTGTTTTGTCAGTTAGTGAGTGATGATCCTTGAATGTTCTTGAATGTTTGGATCTGAATCTACAGAAGAGGAGTGCACAATGGAAGATAGCTCTCAGCTGAAAATTAGGGTACAATTTTCTTTCTTAATTTCCTAACTCAGAGACCTGTTATGGAAATTCATTACATGTTTGTGCTTGTTTCAGCCAGGACAGAATTCATTTTTTTGCAGTAGTAGTAGGGGGCATGGTTGTGGGCATGTCAGTGAGGTAATTCTGTAGCACAGGGCATTGCTGAGGGTAGGGATAAGGGACTCTGACATCCAAAAAGAAGACCGTGGCTTCTGGATGAAAAATATGTTGTCATTGTCTGCCATTGTTCGTTGCCTTTGGGTCCTCATGAGCATTTTGTATATGAATCATCTTCTTTTTTTTCATTACTTTTTTTTTGCTACTACTATTGTTGTTGTTACTGTTCCTATTTCATTGCTGTTTTCAGTTTCAACACATGATCTTCACATTTTATGCCTCCAGTTCTCAACTCCATTCCACTGGTGTGGAAAGGGAAGGAGAAGGAGGAAGCAAATGAGCAGTAGTGTGGTTTGGAGTCTTGGTGGGAGAACTAAATTGGGAAATACCATTCCTAAACCATGACAATATTTTGCACTATTTTCAAAATAAATAAATAGATAAATAAATAAATAAACAAATAAACACATTCTAGAGAATACAAATACTTCTGTGGTTAAGGGAATATAGAAACAGCAGAAGTATTCAAAACTGATGCATGATTATTAGAGTGCTTCTCTCTTCTTTTTAGATCTGAACTAGTCCTTACAGAGCATGTATTTATATAGACTTGATTAAATTAATTTTATTATATTTTACTGTATTTTTGAACAATACACTTACTGTTGTTTTGAACAATAATATTACTCTCACTATATATATAGTTGGCTTAATAGAAAATTGTGAGAGTAGCTAAATTAGAAGGATAAGGATAGATGAGTTGACAAAACTCACTTTATTTCCTGCATTTTCATGAAACTGAACTGTCAGTTGTTTTATAAGACAAGATTATCTGTTTATTTTAGTCAAAACAATGTCAAGAATCTTGTAAAAGACATAAGATTTTGTTTATTTTTTCAGACAAAAGTAATAATTATTTCATTAACAAATCCAAAATCAAAACCAAAATTACATTTCTCTAGATTAGTCCTCTTAATTAAATGTAAAATAGTTTTATTATACCTGAATTTGAGTCAAACAATAACTACTGGAAAGACAAAAAAATTTCAGCAGCAATCCTGTTAGTAATAAATTTGATAAAGCTTATCACAATCTCTTGGTAATGCAATAGACTTCAAAGGACGTTCTGTTCCTATATCTGACATACTGTACATAAGGAGAACATTACTCCTCCAAGCCTGCATGGAAACAGAATATCTTATTACTTGCATAAACAGTAGATTAGTGTCTGTGTGAGGAAATGGTGGAATAAGAATAGAAATTAAAACATCACTTGAAGTAGTATAACATGAAAAAGTTTGCAGCTCACAGTGATCAACAGAAAGAGTTTCCTCTGCTGTCTCTGATCCTGCAGCAGCCTGGTTGCCTTCAGATTTAGAAGAAGAATAGCTGGGGTTGTTTAATTATTTCTCATTATTTCTTGTAAGATGCAGTGTTTGCCAGCATAGGTGTAGTATGATACTAGTATGCCTATAAAGCTCTCAAAACCTGGCCCTTTAATTCTTTATGATGCTGGAACAGGCACAGGAATTCCCTGCAAATCTGTCTTGTTCAGCAGAGCACAGTGCAACATCTAGTATGCAGAAATTAATTTTAGGTTCCATGTGCAATTCTTATTTTAAGCCTACAGGTAAATACACTACCTTACAATGTTATTTGAAAACCTGTTTTCTGTTGGCTTCTTTTCTTCTCACAGAGTTGCTATCTAACATGTCACTGAGTATTTGATACTCAGTTGAATAAACAGCTATTTAATGTTTCTTTCAGTCCCTTTCAGTGCATGGCCTCAAATACCATTAAGCCCAGAGCATTCAAATGTGTCACTTGTCCAAGTGACACTTGAATTTTTAACCCCCTGGTCCTAGAAAATAAAGTCCTGGCTGCCGTCGGTACAAGAGATGAAAACTCAACACTCTGCAAGTCAAACCAATTATTTCCTGAAAATGCATAAATAACATAATTTATACGTATATATGTGTTCTCTCTTGAATAACTTGATTAAGGTAATTTAGATTAGATATCACTATCTGCCTAGGCTAGGGAATATTTTCAAGACTATCTATGCTAGGCTTTAAAATCAGTGTCAAAAATGCATTACAATTTTCATAGTGGAGGCAGAATTCGAACATAAGTGAGGAATTAAATTTCTTTTCTATTACTTCCCATATAATAAATATTTTCAGCTAAAAGGAACAGAGAAACTTTCAATATTCCTTTTAGACAGCATTGGAGAAATCCTTAATAGAGATCAAAGCATGAAATCTTTTAAGGAGAACTTTGATATTAGAAATATGGGGGGTTTTATCCTATCTGAATAATTTGTCTGATACAAAGTAGTTCCAAGCCTTCATCTGATTTTAGCTAAACTGAGCTAAAATTACTCTATTCATATGCCACAGGAATGAATATTATGTATGTGCACTTGAAATAAAGACAACCTTGCTTTAGTTGCACCTTTTCTTTTATAGCAACCTACCAGCACAAGTCCTGCCTGTTAGTATTTCCTGAACACCTCAGAAGGTGTGGTCACGTTCCCAATGCCTATTGCGATCCTGTGGTTTACTCAGCTGCCTACATTGATCCCATGAGAGATCAAGGGAGCACACACCAGTCATGGACAGAATAGCTTCAATATGAGTCTTGTGAGGCACAGGAGCAGGACACCCAGAGAAGCTGTGGTGTCCCCATGCCTTGGAGTGTCCAAGGCAAGATTGGATGGGGCTTTGAGCAACCTGGTCTAGTGAAAGATGTCCTTGCCAATGGCAGGTGGTTACAACCAGATAATCTTTAAGATTCCTTCCAACCCAAACCATTCCATGATTCCAAGATATTTTCGGTTGTTTTAAACTTAAATAGTGTAGACTCTTAAGCAGAAATTGCTATGAAGTGCCACTGTTCAATTTACTAATATGGACATAACCAAACTGCTAATTTTCCATAAATATTCAACTAAAAAGGTATCAGGTAACAGTAAAGGTTATACTGAGTCGGAGGGAGCACATGCAGTAGCATCAGCACACATGTGGGTACTTAGTCACAAATTGTGGTACATGATGCACCTCTCAGCTGGTCAAGCTCAGAGGATATTGTTCTTTGTGGGACTGGGAGGGATCATTTCATCTGGAGAATGTCTCCTTGGGAATCTGTTGAGCAGTGGTGTCCAGCCTCTCTATTGACAAACAAGAGCAGCTAAATGGAAAAGCACATCCTCTGGCCATGGACTTGTATTTTGTATACCAGAATACCAAAAAACATGTGTTCTATGCACCCCTTCCCCACATTGTGTCTTTTTCTGTAGGTGTAATATTCTGGTTTGTAGGACTGGAATACAACTGTCCTTGACATTACTGATTTTTACTTTTCTCTGAGGAACATACACGTTATTATTTTTTTTTTAATTTTGATATTTACTGTGCAATGGAAATAGTTTACTTGTCTCCTATTCCGTTATTTTAAAAAAATAACAAAAACCCAAAAAACACCTAGAGATAAGAAAGAAGGAAAAAACCCCAATGTCATATAATACTTCAACTTCTGTGTGAGGTTCAGATCTGCCTGCTGTATCAATTCATGGGATGATCTGCCACTTTCATCAGTAACCAGGCCCACTTCTCCCTTCCATACACAGCTTTGGTTGCCAGTCCTTCAGAAATTCCATGAAAATGATCAATTAACATGTAAAGAGGAATTTTACACTGTATCCACAAACTTTTGGATCTGCCATTAGTGGAAACTGAAATTTTCCATAGGAACTCCCACCTACACAAGATGAATGCTATAGATTAAAGTACTTTGTGTAGGGGCATCACTTTTGATGTCCACATGTCAGCTACAGGATTGCCAGCTAACGCTCCCAGATTTTGTTGGGATTTTTTTTTTTTTTAATTTCTTACTATAGTGAAGACGTTTTAAAAAACCTTACAGAAAAAAAATCAAACACCACTGTGCCATAAACTAGTTATAACTTTCTTCCAAGGACCACTAAGATATTTTATGCTTTCTCACTTTCTCCAATGTCACAGACATCTTTTGTGGAAAATCCTTTCTTTAGGAGTTTTCCTTTCTGGGAAGCTGAGACCCCAGAAGAAGAATGTAAACAATGGTTATCTGCTGCTGTGGAATGCAACAGGTGCACCTGTGATTGGTCTTCTGTGAGTGTTTGGATTTGCTGACCACTCACAGGAGAGCTTGCTTGCTTTCTGCCTGGACACAGAACTTTGTTATTAGATTATATTCCTATTCTATTCTTATCTTAGCAGCTTCTGCAACTTCTCTCTCTATTCCTTTTAGTATAGTAATAATGTATTATATATCATAAATTAATAAATCCAGCCTTCTGATCATGAAGCAAGATTCTCGTCTATCTCTCACCCTGAGGAACCCTCACAAGTCATGTAACACTCCAACTAAAACATAAACAGCATTGCTGTTAAAGAACATATTCTTATCTAGAGTCCAGTATGAAAGAAATTATGAAGCTAAATTAGAGCTGTGCTAAAATAGGTTGTTTATTTTCATATTATGTTTCTTAGTATTATGGGGTGATTCGAGAATGTTAAGAACCTTGCAGAGTTCACACAGAGATGGAAATATCTTGTGTATTGTGTGTCAGGGAAATATCTGTTTATTAGATATGTAACTAAGGGAAGATCTGCTCTGAACATGCTTTTATAATGATGTTTATTTAATCTTTTATTAAATGTACAATATAATTCATATTACAATTGAATATTTCAGCCTAGAGTTTTGCCAGCTTTGAAATTCAGAGCTCTGGATATACTAGCTAGAATGTTACTACTTTTATATTTCTTTTTTAAAGTAAAACCAACCCCTAAAACAGTGTTTCTAGAATGTAACTTTATGTACTTGGACAAATGAATTGTCAGTTTAGTGATATGAAGTACAGCCTATATATAGTAAAAACTTTTAGATTTAGCATACATTTTGACAATAGCTAAGAGATACTAGCAAAGATATAGTCTGTATTCCACATATGGTTTTGTTCTTTCTTTTCCTTTTAGTTATATCTCAGTACTTTCTACAGGTACACCCAAATTCTAAGTAGATTTGAAACAGAAAAGACCAGTTTGTAATTACAAATATTTAGAGTGGTGCTTTAATATAAAGTGTGTCTGAAAGAATATATAAAGTATAAAAGTCCCTCTGAATAAGATGCAGAAATGTATAGGTCTGAATATTTTAATGAACACCTTTAAGAACTATTGAACTATTGCCATGTTTAAAATGAAGTGTGTAAATCATCTTGTAAAAGACCAATCCTTTTTTTCAATCAAAACTGTTTTTAAGTAGGGTTTGCATTTTCCTTATGTTGTTAACAAGAAAATAAAGAAAATGAGATTAAAAAATTAAAATGAAATTTCTCTGATTTAGTTTGCATGTCATATGTAGAAAAAAAACCCCATCCATTAAAAATCTCTATATTTCAATATATTGGTCTTTCTCTACTGCAGAAAAAAATAAAAGGGATTCAGCCATGGTTCTAGCTAGACTTCTGCAAGAAACATTATTTCTTAACATAATGAGTTTCCTATTAATCTGGAATATTTAATGAAACTCTGATATCTCATACTGTGATGAAAAAAAAGGCATCTATTTCGCTATGTTGATTAATTTTGGAGGGAGACTAAATCCCATTTCAGTTTGGTTATTTTTTAGCTCCAATATATGCACTGTGTCTTCTTCAGCACTGGCAAATCTACCCTCACACAGATTATATCTTAGCTGAGAATTTCTGATATTCATCAGTTTGACTTTTGTTTTAAGTAATCAACATTTTTTAAAAGGATAAACTTAATTTTGTGTAGTTCACCAGAGTTATTCAAGGGAAAAAAAAATTGAACTCTGGAGCATGGTCATGCAAAACAAAAAAAAAAGGGGTACCATCTGGCAAACTAAGACATGAATTTACATCATATTAGGTTCTTTGTGGTAGCTACTGCATTAAAAAATGGTGTAGTGATGTAGTGCAATGAATGGCAATGGAATAATCCATTGTGGGCCAAAGGCCTGTTGCCTGTATTAGAAAAATTCTTTGTGCACTTTCTTCATACCCACGGTTGTGCTTAGACGTCTCTGGTTTTTTTATTAAATGTGGATTGGACTTAAAATACACAAAATCAGTTCTACTAGCATTGATGTGTACCTATAACTTACCACTCAAACCAAAAAATTAGATAGCGTCCATAACCCTTATTTAACACTTCTTAATACTTGAGATTTGAATTCCTGTCAAATCCCACAGCAGGGAGTCAGGTGATGCGACCTTGTCATAACTGAATGGGCTTATTTTCTGCTGAATGTTTTGACACGTGCATACACACCTACACTTGCATGCACACACTCTCATAAGACTGGTTTTCTTCTTTAATTCATGAAAAAATATTTCAGAAAAACAAGTTTTAATCATAAAAGGGATAACTGTAATGAGAAAAAAAGACCCCCATGTTTCTTTCAACATAATAGTTACTTAACTAGTAATACATTGAGATTAGATGACAGCAAATCATTGTGATCTAATATATTTTGAGGTTTGGGGGGATTTCTCTTTAAAGTGTTGTACACATGAATTTTTTTAATATTATATTTTTTCCTTTTTCCAGGTTGAGTGGTATGAATCTACCTTCTCCAGTTATCAGCAGTAAGAACTGGTTACGGCTCCATTTTACGTCTGATAGCAATCACCGACGAAAGGGATTTAATGCTCAGTTTCAAGGTAGGAAACCTATAAAAGCATGCCTAAACAGCCCGTTACCTTTAGGCATCACTAAAGTGGTGGTGGAATTTGATAATTATGTTTAAATATCACAGACACAGTAAAAAGCTGACTCTTGTTATTACTATGTAACTATTGCTCTGACACTGAATATCTGTTTTCCCTGTGTGATCAGATGTCTCTAGGGATTTACTTTTAGAAAAAGTATGTGTGCTTCAAAATGCAGTCTGCTCTAAATATGTATTTGCTTGCTCACTTTTTTCATAATAAATTTCTTTGCAGTCAGTCTGATCTTTGCTTTAAAAACATGCCTGGAATGCAACTTGCAGAAAGTCAATTCCACACAAAGGCAGGCTTCTATCTAAACATTGTCTTCCTTCATTATTCAAAACCTAACTCTTATCCAGAAGCTACCTTCATCGTTTGGAAATTTGACTCAACCATAGTATAGTACAGATTATATTTCAGGCTCCTGCATATATTTGCATATACAACTTCAAAAGAAGACAAAAGGATGTCAGTGTTGCTGTCATTTCTATTTATGTTCATGTAGATACTTTTCAAAATGCAATTTTTTAGAATGGATTCTGTATTGATTTTTGTACTTTATAAATCATTACTCAAGATGAAAGACATGGTAGTTATATTGAAAATAGAAAAGCTTCCTAATTTATCTGTGCTTTCATACTCTGCAGTTATATACACTGTTTCAACCCTTTTACCTCCCACAGCATCAAATCCTTTAGGAATTTAAACATTTGTGTTTTTTCCCCTGAAAGTGTGGTACCTCTAAAAATTTTGAAATTACAAATACATTGCAACAACTGTATGTTTTCTGGTGACTATGACATGCATGTGCAACAAAAGCATTTAATATACATAGTCCTTTTAGTTTTAAAAATATTTTGAACATTTCAGAAAAAAAATTCTGAAATTTCATTTAATTTTGGCAACTCAGCATGTGATCCTTTGCACTTAAAACTTATTTTTTTTCCAAAGTATACCAAGGATGCATATATAATACCACTGCTGGGTACTATGAATGAAAATACACTGCTTATGTAAACTCTGTATCTTAAGGTTTTAAGACTGTCAATTGAGGTCCATAAAAATATTTTGATTTGTCCTGCTGAGGCACCAGAAAACTATGAATCAACATAGTAACAAGGAGGAAGTTTGTGGTGATATAACATACACTGGAAAACAATTTTTGTTCTTCTTCAATATATCTTATCTCTAGACAAATACTCACCAAGTACTTAAAACTTTTGGGAAATATCTGGTGAGATGGTTATTTCAGATGTATCTCTCTTGATCTGCATAATACATCAGATATTGGGTAAAAATGTGAACTTCCTTGATGTAGAATATACCTTGAATTACATGTGAAAGTATCTTATTACAATCAAATTCTTACAATTACAGAAACTTCCTTTCTTAATTTAAATCATTCTTATGAATTGCAGGTTTATACATTTTACTGTATTTAATACAAAGATTTCTGAATTACATGAGAGATCATGACTTACATAGTTATCTATCTTATCAGACTCAATTGCAATTAAATAAATTGCTATGTTAGTGATATAAACATAAACCGTGTTAAAACATCAGAGAAAGAATTCAAGACCCATAGGATGAAAATTCATAGTGGTATGAAAAACAGGTTAATCCAACTGCTTCATTAAGTTCTTTTTATTACACAGCATTAGTAATTATATTATGTGTGTATTTGAAAACAAAGCAGAAGTAACAATATTTTCAGCTAGGGAAATATACTAGCACCACAAATTGCACAGTAGTGGAGGTTGGAAGAGCCCTCTGGAGCTCACCTGCCCAATGTCCTTCTCAAAGAAGGGTAAACCTAAAGCAAGCTGCCCAGGACAGGGACAGGGGTGCGTTTGGAATACCTCCAAGATTAGAGACTCTGCAGCCTCTGGGCAACCAGCACCACTGTTTACCCTCAGAGTAAAAAGGTTTTCACTTTTTAGTTAGTGGGTTTTCCTGAGTTTCAATTTGTGCTTATTGCTTTCCATCCTGTCAATGGCTATCATAATGAAGGTTCTGGCTCCACTGACTGAACACCATCTCATCTCACAAGTATTAATTCACACCAATAAGATCTACCCCTGATTCCCCCAAGTTTTCTCTTCTCCAGGCTATAATGTCCCAGCATTTTGAGCTGCTCCGTTATGTTTTTGTTTTCAGAAACTTATTTCTACTAAAATTCAACAGCCTTGACGTGTATTTCCATCTTAGGTACTTCTCTCAACTTAAATAATTATTTTAAATGATCATGAAACAAAAAAACCCCCACAACTCCACAAAATCTAAGTCTTGTGACAGACACAACCTTGTTTTCAGGCACAAAACCTAGCAGTGAAAGAATGCCTCCAATGTCTGATTGTCTCCAGACACAATCCTTGTATTTGTCCTCTGAGAAAATCCTGAATTGCTGGCTATATGACTCTGAGACCTCCAAGAAACATTTTGCTTATGGGCAGCTATTCCCAATAGTTTTAACAGATTGTTTCAGAACACACACATGTAGGTGGGATTGATGTGTTTATATATTCAGCTATCCTGTCTTTGAGACACGTGAAATAATAGACTTTTTTACATAACCATTCAACACTCACTTTACTAATAGATGAGTCCTCATTACCAGACCAAATGGAAGGAATCTTTGTGATGCTTCTAATTTCCCAGAAATTCTAAATATTGAGCAGCAGTCCTCAGGGCATTTGGGACTGAACTTTCTAATGTTACTTTGACTGCTTTCTCCTGTTGCTGTTTGCTAGAAAGAGTAGCTCTTTAAAGTCAGGTTGTGCTGTCTTTTTGTGACTGCTTGCTTAGTTCATTCATGTGTGTGTGTGGTGAAGATGTGTAATTGTGCTGTAATAGACCATTGTTTCAGGGAAATAGAAAAGTCAGTAAATTTAATTGCAGTCCCTAGATATTTAATGAAAGCAGCCTTTATGCTTTGCCAGACAGTTAGTTGTGCTTTAGAGTCCTTATATAGATTTTTTATGGTAGCTGTCACGTGTAAATGCTATTCACAAAACAAAACCACAAGCTTGTCCATTTGCAGATAGCATCATAAGTACTGTGGTGGGTTGATGTTGGCTTGATACCAGGTGCCCACCATACCAGTCATTCACTCCTCCACCTCACCAGGACAAGTAATAGAAAATGTATTGAGATAAGGACAGCAAAGTATCACTCACCAGGTACTGTCATGAGCAAATCAGGCTCAACCCTCACATATTCTCACTCCTTTCTCTGGCTGCTATTAATGCTGCACTGTGACTTTTTTCCTTCTTAAATATGTTACCCCATCGCTGATGGGCTCAGCCTAAGCTAGTGGCAGGTCCATCTTGGAACCACCTGGTTTTGGTTCTGTTGGACATGAGGGATGCTTCTGACAGCTCTTCACAGAAGCCATCTCTGCAGCATCCCTACCCCCCCCCACAAAAAGCTGCTGCTCAAAATCAATACACAAATATATTTCTGACATTTTTATATTTTTATTACAAATCTATTACAATCTATTTGTTCTGATCTCACACACCTCTTGTGCCAATTTAATCCATTCCTTTCCCTGATGTTGATTCCTTCTCTAAGTACTCCATAATTATCCTTGTGGAATACCAAAATGCTCTTCCCTTTTACTTCACAGTGAGCTCTGTATCCCTGACCAGGACCCCTCCTGGGTATCTGAACTGACTGGAGAGCTAGAGTGAGCTGTGCCCTAGCCCCTGGGACTGGGTCTCACCAGGGACAGCCCTGGGGAGGCTGGGGTAGAGGTTGGGTCTCTGTGTTGGTTCCCCCACTTGCCCATGACCCTCTGTGTTTCTTATACACCTGTGGTGACAGATCTAGACTGGTTGCAGAAGGGCCAGGGAGAGGTGGCATTTGTCTCACTCATCCACCACCATATCCCTGTGATCCTCTGTGTGTGCACAGGGGAGATTTTTATTGCTTCACTATCCTTGCTGCAGAGGAAGCAGGCCCTATATCTGTGTGGGCAGGGCAAGGTTGCTGTTCTATACCAGCCATATCATATCTGGTTTTGAGGGCCAGAAAAGGTTGAGTGCACCCCCAAAAGCATCTAATTTTGCCTGTCCATTGGGGAGGTTGTTGGGATCAGCTCTGTTGGGATCATTCTTTGCTGCTGGTGCTGCTCATCCCTGTCCAGTTTCTCTGGACGTGGCTTGGAGATGTAAGGCCACTGTGTCTCCAAGCCATGATGCTGACAAAAGCAGAACTGCCGTGTTGTGGAGGCAAAACCCCAGCAGAGCCAGCACGGTGCGGCACCAGTGTCAGAAGCATCCGATGCTAAATCAAGTCCAGTTTCTGAACTGGCAGCGTGGCATGACACAGACAATTTGGCTTTCAAGGGTTTGTCCACTGTTGTTTCCCAATGTCTTTGGCTCAAGGACAGGGAGAGTCAACCAAAGGGAGCATCCACCATCCTGTCTTTGTCCCAGGGGCTACGTGGATGTGACCTATGGGGAGCGTCCAGCATCCTTTGTCTTGGCAGCCACGTGGAACTAAGTCAAGGTGGAAAACTCCTGTAGCCTGTAAAGCACCTTCTCTTTTTTTATACTTTTGTTATTGATATTGTTGCTGTTACTGTGTGTCCCTTATTCCACGGCTTTTTTTCCCCTTTTTATTATCTCAAGCCATAGTCTTTGTCTTTATCCTTCTCTTACTGGGAAGGGTGAGGGGAAGGGGAGTGGCCTATTTGGAGTTTCATTTCCATCTGTTGTTTAATCTCCACACTAACCGAGCACATCTATCAGTGTCACTGGCTTTTTGAAAGCAAGTCAGTATGGGAGGCAGCATAACACATCTCTGAGCAACAATGGGATAATAATTTTTTTTTCCTAGTAAGAATTCTGATTATCACATTTTTTATAAAATTAGCATACAAATCCTTTAATTACTCTTTCCCCCTCATATCAAATTAACATCATGTTCATTATTATCTTACCATAGCTATATTATTGCTGTAACTTGGCCTTTTCCAGTCAGCCAAAACTAATACTAGCAAGCAGTCAATTTAATTTTCTTTCCTTTGTTTGATCTTTCATCAGGCAAACAGAATTATTATAATTTATTTCATTAAAATATTAGAACTACCAATTGGATATAAAGCTATGAATAATTAATTTGTCCAGCCATTTTTTCAGATCTTTGTAGCTTGCATTTTTAGCGATATTTATTGCCCCATTTTTTACATGGTCAAGAAAACCATCTCACTGGTATAAAAAAATTAGCACTGTACTAGAATAGCACATCTTAATGCATCAAGTAAATATAGTATTAGAATACTTGACAAATTGTTCTCATTTTCATTTGATTTTTTGTATTTTGATGTTGATTTCATCAATAAAAATATTTATGTCCCAAATTATCTGTGTTTACCTGTGAAATATTTTTTTTAACTTCAGAGTTTCTATTCTGAAGGAAGCATGGTGTTGAATAGCCCTGAAAACCACCAGAAAAAAAAAATACATTGAAGTGACATACTCTGCCTTGTCTTCTTCATATCTGCCATACCAGCAACACTGGTCTCATGGAAATGAACTCTCACCATATATATCATTGGATACAGTTCTTGTTCTGCCTTGCTCCTTGACGGCGTTGTCATGGGGGGAAAGATGTTGCAGTCATTCAGTTATGAACATTTTTTTTTTTATTTTAAATGCCTCTACCCTCACCTATGCTAATACATGAATTCCCTTTGCATATTCAGTGGCAGTTGCAGAGCATATGATTTGTCTTATGCCAGTGCTTCATAAATGTGTAAATTCCCCAGGGGTGAAGTATCCTTAACTAGGAGATGAAAACCTGGCAGTTCCTAGAAATAAAGCTTATCAGTGTACACAGAATGACTTAAAAGGTGTCATAAAGAATCCCCTGCTTTCTTGCCTATTTACAGCATGTACAATATGCCTGCTTAGCTTTTGCTTATTGCCAGAACAATAGAAGGATTTTCAAAAATATTTTTGTTTTCTTTTTAGGAGGAAAGAACACTTTCCTCCTAAACACTTTAACTACACAGCTAAAAGTGGTCTGCTTAAGTTAAATATTTATTTCAAAATTCCTAGAAGTAGAACTGAATAAGAAAGCTTCCAAAACAAAACATGATTAATGGCTGTGTTTACTTTTTTACTTTTGCAGTAATTCTGGCCTCTGTTGTAGTGTTTCAAGTAAAGTATTCTGTTTTTGGCAAGTTTTCAGCAAGGTTCAAGAAGGTATTAAGTATTTTAATAATTATATACCCCAAGTTATCTATCTGTTGTGTTTAATTACATTCAGTAATTCAGGATTTAACAAACAGATAATCCTGAAGTCAAACAATGAATATAATAGAGGCTGCTTAAATAAATGTATGCTAACGGAAAACCATGAGTGAAATAATGTAAATCAACTTGCAATTGCTAGATCTTTCAATGAATTTTCATAATCCACAAAGTCTGCCTATAAATGCCTGTTCTTTCCACATATTCTTTAAAATGCTAGAAATTATGTTTTAAATAAGTGAAAAGAATTTGCAGTGTTTCCTTAATGCATGGTACTTTTAGTCAGGGGCTTCTTTTAGAATTGTTATGTAGAGTATATTTAGAAAGTGTATTAATAAAAGCAATTGATAACATCATGAACCAGAAAAAAACCTTGATATTTTCTAGCTCTTAAGTGATGCTGAATGGACTATTCCTTTAAATGGTCCTGAGACAAAAATATATATTTTGTTACATTTTATTATCAAGACAGCAAATCAGTCTTGATATGAAAACATCAACAAGGAGATAATCCGCCATCTTTCTTGACAATTCTTTTCTGTGGTTAATAGAACCATTTACATATTCCAGTACTGCCACAGTAATATGTCTTTCTTACGTGCTTAGTAAAATGTTGCTAAAAAGGCTCAGATGTAGCTGTCTCATTATATCAGCCCTAAGAAGATGCCAATTTCATAACAGCCATTCAGTTAAGACTATTCAAAAGACTACGGCTGAAGTGGCATTCAAACAAGGAACTGAATGGTTCTCATTTTATGATTTACTTTTAGAGCCAGTTCCTAGACACCACTACCCAGTGTGTTCTGCAATGCTGTTTATTTGTAGACTAAAATGTATTGATAAAATTTTCCAGAACTTTGGAGAATATCTGAAGTCATTTGTGGTAATCTTCACAGCAGTGTTGTTCTTGCTTTTCTGCCGGGGGCTCCTCAATACATGCTTATCCCTGGATCTTTTGTCCCAGCTCCCAGGCTGCCACAGCTCTCAGCTGTCTTGAGCACATACACATCCCTAGATGTTCCAAGGCTCTTTTCCTCAAAGGCCATATTCTCACAGCTTTCTGCTGTTACAGCTCCTTGATTCAAAGGCCATATTATAGTCTAAAGTCCCAGCTCTCTGGCTGCCACAGCTCTCGGATGCCCTCTCTTCTATCATATCAGGGGGCCCCATACCATCTCTCAATGTTCCTTGTGGCTGTGCGTTCTCCACCACGTCAGGGTCACCAGATGTTGCAATCTTCACAGCAGTGTTGGTCTTGCTTCTCTACCAAGGACTACTCTTGAGCCCTCTCTGACTGCTGCACCCTCTTTTATCCCAGCTACCTCCATGGGCTACAGCTGCTGCCCAATCTAGGACGTCACAGCTGCAGCCCATTTACAATAACTAGGATCAGGGCAATACAATACAGAGATCACTGCCATACATATATTTACAATACATATATTTAGTCAAGCCCCCACAGTCATTGAAGACTTGATGCCTGCTGGACCGGTTTTATTATGATATGTCATACATTGAAAGCACAAAGTAGCTAAGGCAGTCCATCAGGGCAAGGGGCCAGCTAGGAGACATAGAGAAGGTTAATGGAAAACAAATGGCTGTGCTTCTTTTTAAACCTGCAGAACCTGTGTCAGTTTATACAAATAGAATGAGAAAGATTTGTGTAAAAATCTACTGTGACACCAATTTATCTTGGTGCCATTTATTCACTAGTACTGCATGCAGAGATTTCCAGCACAGGGAGCAGGTGGAAGGTCTGGTAGTGACAGGCAGTACTTTGCTGAATTGATGGAACAAGGAAGCCAACTGATCATGAACCTACAGCTTTTACAGGTAGCCATATAGGAGAAACATTTGTGCCTGCTGTGAAGCTCTCTGGAGTTATAATACTGATTAGTAGGGAAGATTTTGAAAGCTGTTAGTGACAGAAACACTGGGAGAATGTATTAGATGGAATACTCTTCAGGCAGGGAATAGAGAAACAGAAAAGGGATGAATATTCCAATGAATTCATTTAAACTAGAGATTCTATGGAAGGCTGTGATGCTTCTGCAAAAATTCAAGTGGGCAGCTGAGAGGAAAAGCTTCTTAAGATGCTCCCTGGTGGAAGCATCCACACTTATTGTGTGTGGGATGTTGTTTTATCAACAAAATTAGTATAGAATTCCCTTCATAAACTAAAGTTAATAGTAAGATTGAGAATGATTGCTTTTTTCATATTCTCATAAATACTAAACTTTTAGAAAGAATTCATAGTACAACAGGCCATAGTGAAGCAGAAGAAAACCTAGAAAGAGATAACAAACTGTTTACTGATCTCACATGACTTTGAGCAGTAAGAAAGAAATGTTTCATTCATAAGTATAATCTGGATAGAACATTGATGCTGCTAAATGTGAAGATGTAGCTTATTTATTCCAGGGCCAAAAAAAGGTACTATTCTCATAATTATGTGTTTGGAGGAGAGTGTGGAAAGATTAGGCACCAGGGCAAAGCGAACAGAGCACTGAAGTTAACTCTTCAGTCTGAATTAAGAAAATACTTTGTTTTACCACAGGATTACTCATGTTGAAGAAAATAGAACAGTGAAACTAAAACAAAAGGAAATTGATTAATTATGCACTGTACTGAGATAAATTTGCTAAGTTTCTTCAAGAATAATTTTATGAATGTTCTTGCAAACACATCGCTTTTTTACTGAACTCTGCAAAATATTTAAAGCCAAGTGTAAATCTTTGTAAAAGATATGTAACATATGCAAAAAATACTGAAAATATTGGGGTTCTTCCTTTGCTGTAACAAAACCAGAGAACCGTTCAAATACATCTATATATATTCCTTATAGTGACATAGAGCTTCAGACTGGACAGGAAAGGTGCTTCTTGTGATCACCAGATCCTGGGCAATTGCTGTTCCTCTTCACCTTCAAATACCTGTGCTAGGAAATATCTGCAGTGAAGGGCAGCCAAGAGCTGAACTCAGCGGAGCAGCAGCAGAGCAGCTTGAGGAAGTACCAACAGATGATGTCAGAATATTTTAGCTTTGAGTGGTAGCCAGTATTTGAGGTCTTGGAAGTTTTTTCATGCAGGAAGAAAAAATCAGCAAGATACTCATGTATTTGGATAATTGGGGAAAAGCATATTATGTCACTGAATTCTGGGGTAAATTGTATTTTCTTCACACATGTTCAAATATGTCAGAAACTAAGAGCTGCTTGAAAGTCACAGTAGATTTGAATGAAGATTTACAACCTAAAATTTTTACTTTCATGATCCATTCAGATAAGACCAGGCATATATTCCTTTCATGGATGAGTTTATTTCAGCTGCAGAAAAAGTTTAAGGAATACCACTGGTGCTTTCCAGTACTCTGATAAGATTGTCGTGGACTTCCAGCACTCAGCTCTCTGCCTTCTTCCCTGAGTAGGTAACTCATCTCCAAAAGACTCTTGAAGATATGATGAACAGAAAAGGTGAAGTAAGCTAATTAAGTAAGCTTAACTGGATGTTTAAGTGAAGCTAGCAGAAGGCTGTGCAGACTTTTAACAGTAATCCCTTAAAAGTTGGAAAGTGCTGTTCAGTTCTAACATTATTAATGTAAACTCATTCCTCTTTTTGTGCTTTCAAATGGAAAATTGTCTTTGAAATCAGGAAAATCTTTCTAATGAAGGTGCAATGGAGAAGTTAAAGAGAAGTATCTCAGAAAAGTCATTCAAATGGGATTTAAATTGTTATAAAACATCCAATTTAGAGTATTTCTTTTACTTACAGGAGGAGTTGAACTGGTTCACTTGAATCACAGTGTGCAGTAGTCTTTTTTTCTTTTTCAGACATTGAATAGTATTTATTTTAGGGACTATGCTTGCCTAATACTTTTTAAAATGACAATAAAACACCTTATAGGGCACGTGCCAAAACTTACACATTCAAGAATAAAAGAGGCAAAAATTTGCTTTTTATATATCAAACTATCTTATTTCAACTCTTGGGTCCATATGTCTCGCAGATAACTACATTTGTCTCCTAGATAACTGCATTTGGCTATTAAAGTTGTACGGACAAAAAGACTCGTTCCACGTAATGTCTGCTGTCTAAAATGTAGGGATCTAGCTTCAGCAAGTATTATATGTTTCTGTTATGTTTTGTGGAGAGAAAAAGGCATCTCCAGAGAAGGATTCATTGTGTCTATCTTAGAAGGGGATGAATCACCTCCTTGAGTGAGCTATTTCTCTTCATAAAACATATGTTTAGATGACTGATTTTAAGTTTTGTACATCCCCTCCCTAATGTTCTTTCAGTAAGATACAGAATGGCTTTATCTTGAAATCTGAAAAAAATCCAAGGATAGAAACTGCAGGACCTGTTTCAGTGCATGACAGTCAAAAAGCTTTTCATATATCTAGTCAAAACATCTTGTTTCATTCTTGTTTCATTCTTGTTTGTGACCTCTGTATTTCAAATAAAGCTTGTGAGCATAATTTTTTCTCATTCACATGAAGTGTTCTTCAAATATGTATAACAAATGCCCTTAAGAGTGAAATGTCACAAGGAATTTAAGTGATGATTGTAATTTTTACTCTAAAATAGTGTCACAGCACAAAGAGAAGAAGAGGAATAGAGTTCTTTTTTTCTGTCCATTGCCTAATAACTCAATGTTTTTATTACTCATCCATGTAAGCAATATGGGTTCTGAATCCTCAAAAAACTGCTCACAGGTTTTACATAATCCAGATATTAATAAATTGAGAAATTCATACTGCTGGGGGGACCACAACTCCTGACAATATCCCAAATATTCTCAGCAAGAACTGTGCTGTTCATTTCCCTTTAAATATAGAATAGTTTTAACAGTTTTGTTACACAGCCTGAAAAACAACTTAAGGTGGCACTTGATGGAAACTTTCAAACCTAAGTCTGGAAACTTAGGTTCCAAATCCAAATAAAACCATATCCATAAAGTTTGCCCTTCCAAAATGCCTTGGGGATAATATTGTCTGCACTGATGTCTCTGTATGATGTACAGTTCCTGCCTTAGAAGAAAACACCACACTGCTGTCATAACCATTTCATACTATTCAGCTACAATTGTGTTTCAATCATCTTTCATCATTTGAACACCTGTTTTCCTCATTTAGGGGTGAATGGCTGCACTTGCACAGAATGTACTTTCTGCAGTACTTGCTCAATTTCAGTAGTCAAGAAAAGCCACCTTCCCTCTGAAGTTACAATATAGAAATAAATACAATGGAAAAATTGTTTTAAATGCAGTATTTAAAGACAACTTTCTACCACTTCACTTAGAAATATTTACATACAGATCAGTGTATATTGTAGTAATTACAAAATTTATACCATGTAATGGCAAAAAGTACAACTTTCATTCTATAATATGAATTTATTAACTGTGAGTTATTAATTACTTCCATGTAAGAAATGTTTGAGTTGAATTTGTGTTTCTGTTTTTATCTTGGATTAATAAGTGCATTTTGAGATTATTAGCCCCTGCAAGATCTAGGAAAAAAGTATTTAATATTAATCAGGGAAGGATTACAGGTTTTTGTAATTTCTGGTAACTGAAATGCATCTTGATGTTGTCATTAGCATTCTGGTACAGAGTCAGTCATCAGCTATTTTGCAATTTGCTATTGGTTTTTGACACAATAGTTTTGAATTGTTCATGCTTGTTCTGCAATTATTTTCTACATCTGATTTTCCTTTCCATTGCTCAATTTGTTCCCACAGAACTAATATATATCCTGTGAAGGTGTCCTATATTTCTATCCTTTTCTCTTACCATTACAATTAAAATTCTACCCTGTGTCTTCCTTAGTGTATAGCTGCACTGCTGTCTTCTTATGCCTCTTCCTACTTGGCTCCTGATCCCACCTATGGTGCCCAAACTACTTAATAGGGATAGGCTGGGAGTTTATCAGCCATTCAGCTGACTAAACAGAGAAAAAAGATATTAAACCTCTGATGCATCTGTTCTTTCTCACAAAGCGTTGCCCCTGTGAGAGCTCTTACTCTCTTTCTTCTTTCTAATTCAGTTAAAATTGCCCTGTAGATTCAAAAGGGTTTAGGTGAGCCAAATAATGTAACACACTGTGTTAATCTCATTGGGAAACAGAACTGAAAACATGTCTCCTGATGAAAAGTGAATCAAACAAAAGCGGGTGTGGATATCACGTTGAAAGCTTGTAGTCCTTGAATATATGTAGATAATGTTCTGTATATTCTATGTAAGAAATTTTATTTTTAATGTTTGAGATTTTCTTGTATGGAATGGCAAACACAGGAAATCCATACTTGTAATTAGGACAGGCTGTTCTTTTCTTTGAACATACAGAAAGTTGAATCCAAAATATTGCCAATCCTGATAATATCTGTTCAAAAAGGACATGGTTATATTTGTTGTAAAAATAAATAAAACCAAAAATTTATTTGGATTATCCAGAAGCTGCAGTTATTTCAATTGGCTGTAGGTTTCCTATATAGCTTTGTATTATTTTAATGCATGATTTTGAAGCTATATGTGCTTTTAATGAGGTTTAATAATGAATTGTTTTCTCTGTTTGCTTGTCTTCTCAGTAAAAAAGGCAATTGAACTGAAATCAAGAGGAGTCAAGATGTTGCCCAGCAAAGACAGCAACCACAAAAATTCTGTCTGTAAGTTGTTTATAACCCTGTTTTTAGTGACTGCATATATCTTCTGGAATCCTTGTAAATATACAAATCAAAGAGAGAGATGTTGGGATGCTATGGTCATTAAATGGCTATTATGCTTTCAATTGTCACTGAATCAGAACTCCACTGATAATACTCTGCTGAGGGTAGAAAGCAGAATATGGTGGGTGTAAACTCTGAAAAATATGGTAGGTAGAAATCCCCCTGCATTTTATATATTACAGTATTCTTGTGTATTGTATTATTTAGAATTCAGAGACACATGGCAAGTTTGGAAATCCAGGCAGAACACTGCCATATAGACTTCATCAGTTCAATACTGGAGACAGTGAGGCTATCTGAGAATTTTCTGTATTTAAACTTATACTTTGTGTTTTTTCCTTCCCCTCACTCAATATCACAGCTAAATTCTTCCCTCATCTTGCCACACTGTCTGGTGAACATTTCTTTCCAGTTTTGCACAGCAGGAGTTAAGAACTGGTGTAATTCCCAGCTTCTCAAGAAGATGGAGGTCACAACATCAACTTCCCCTCATTGCATGCATAGTGCACTCCGGAATGACACCTGTTTGGTCCCTTTACACCTTTTTCCCTGTGTAAAGTGTAAAGCTAAAATCAAAATGCTACCTATGGGACTATGAGGTTGTTAGTTTTTTTGAGCATCACTTTCTCTGTACTGGCAATCTGACTAATATCCTGAGAGCTCTTCCTCCATTAATTAGGCCAGTCTTGAATTGAGAAAAAGAGGATATTTTTGAATTTTGAAAACTGAGGGCCCCTTAGACCCCCCCGCCCAAAAAAAGTTCAAACCAAAAAAGCCAGAGGTTAGGCCAGCATTTACACAGAACTCATTAAAAGTGTTAATGTAATGTTTCATATGTATTCAGATAAATTAATTCCTCATGTAATAACAATGAACTCAATGAAGCAAAACCTCTGCTGTGTTTGCCTCATGTGCCATTCTGCGAGTGCAGAGAGAATGAGTGTCTTGAAAGCTGATGTCTAGAGGATATGTTTTATTCTCTGTGTTTCTGTCGTGCATTGTTTAATGCAAAGTGAGTTTCTGGTATGCTCACTGGAACAAAAGAGGCATGACAATTTTCTGCTTTAAATATTGCACATTGATGCTGGGGCACTCTAAAGGAACTTTTTATGCAAGGTGTAGCAGAAAAAGTTGATCCATCTCTTTGGTGTCTGTATCTGAATGGGTGATAATTTCATTATTTATAAGTTACTTCCGGGAGCTGTGTGATCTCTGCTTACGGTCTCAGAACACATGCTGTCAAACACCACATGTAGTTACAGAAAGTGGAAGTATGACAGGCTGTGGAAGAAATTACTATACGGCAGTCTGTTGTTTACCTCAGTGAAAATTGTCTTTTTTTCCTTTGTGTTTTGACTTGTAAAACCTTATTATCATGTCTTACTTCCAATATAAATCTAAGAAGTGCATTGATATTATTACCATTACTTTCATATATATAAATCTTTTAAAAATTATAAGAGTAAAATACAATAAGTTGGATTCAAATGTATTTTGATGCTCTTTCTGATGTAAGCTTTAAGTATTTAAGCATTTATCTTACCTGCACTTACGCAGACAGAAAAGACAATTGGGGATTTGACTCCAGAGAAATTATAAGAATGGATATTATAATTTGATGCCAAATAGAATTTTTTTTTTTTTAAATATATACCAACACCTCTCACTATTTTTGTATGTTAGATCTTTTAAATATTCTCTCTCTATAAAGCAGAGAGTTTAGTTTTGGCTTTTTGGCTTATAGGGGGTAAATGGAATGCAAATATCATCACACCAAATGCTGTGAGAGCATATCCTGTGCATCCCAGGACCTGCAGCTTTCCCACAGCTCTTCCTCCCAAGCAGAAACTGCAAGCAGCTGGTTCAAAAAGCATTTCACAGTGGCAACAGCCTTTTAGGATTTATATAGAAAATGTTATCAGTGTTACCAATGATAATAACATTACTGATAATTCCTCATAGAATGCAGAATGGTATTTTAGTATTTCAGTCATGTACAGTCAGAGCTCTCTCTTCTCCTTTTGGACCTGCCTGGATTCCAGGATACTTTCTTTCAGATCTTCCATCCTTTATAAAGGTAGCAAAGGTAGCTTTATAAAGGTAGCAAAGCATGGCTTTCAGATGAAGGTGCCTCTATATTGGAAAGAAAATTCATTATATATTGTAGCATATCCCAGGGAAACAAGAGGGCTTTGCCGTTGCTTTTTGTTTTGGTTTGGCTTTTATGTGTGGTTTTCGGTAGAGTTGTTGGTTGGTTTTGAGGGATTTTTTTTGTTTGTTTTCATGGGGTTGGGTTGGGGTTTTTTTGTGTTTTTTTTTTTTTCTTTGTGTGTTTTTTTTTTTTCCAGTAGTTTTTTATTTTGTTTTGTTTTGTTTTGTTTTTTTCTTCTTTGGTGCACCCAAAAGAAACGTATCAAGTTAGTTTTTTGCCAGATAGTCCTGATAGGTAGTAGTCTCTAGCAGTGGGCCAGATGCAACTGAATTGTGATTAAATTATGCAAGGAAGTGGGAAAAGGATGGGAAAGATAATTGAAGTAAAATACAGTACTGCACTTGGCAAAGGTGTGAAAAAGTAAACTGGGTAAAGGCACATGGGACAGGCAGTTTTCACAGCTTTAAGTGCTTGAGCTGCCACAAACACTGGCCAAATCCAGTCAGTATATTTACCTTTGAGGGTAAATCAATGATCATCTGAAGCTGATCTCTCATAAAAGCAAGGGCAGAATTATATTTTATGAAACTGCTTAGGGAAAGCAAATCAAATTACATCTGTTGGTGTCCATCTGATTAGTTGCCTACCCACTTTTGTTATCATTCTGATATATATGCTATATTCCCAAAAATCCATCTTGCTGTCTTCACTCATTCTAAAATGAAAACCGGCAGACTCTGTGTCCCTAATAGCTTTGGCCTTTTCTAAAACTGCTATGACTGTAGTTTCATAGTGACTGATTAAATAAAAATAAAATTCTTATTGCTGCCTCTTGCATGAGTGTTTTCATGGCATTATTTCTGTCTAGCAAATCTCTCAGAGGGTGATTATCATCTCTAAACATCTGAGCATTACCTCTACAGTAGAGAGACTGTGCGGGAGAATCCTGTACATCCAAGAGGAGAGCCCTAATGAAGAGAGCTGCAAGGAAAGACCAAAATTGGGCAGCCATAGTCCTTATAAAGGTCTCATTGTTTTGTCAAGTAGAAGATCCTTGTATTTTATCTCTTAAAGTGTACACACCAGGCAGTTACTGCTAGTCATGCTATGTGCAAAGGATAACAAGTGAATACGGATCTTCAGGACACCAGTTCACAGAATACTGGGAAGGCAGGGCCGTAACTGCAGCCCTGCTAATTAGCACCTCTGCAAATCTTTGTGCCGTCTGCAGCCCAAAAACAGAGAAGGGTTAGGAGAGCAGACTGCCCCAGAAGCCCCTAATGCCATCACCGTCCTGCTGCAGCCACAGGGCAGCCTCACACTTCCACATCTCCTCAGCAGCAGGAGGAGGGAGCACAGGGATGCATCAAGCTCACAGCAAATGCCAAGGAAGTTCAGTGATCATATCAGGGGAAAACTGCAAATGATCATACAGTTTATGTGGTGTGTACAAATCTGCCAGTGCAGTGATGCCAGGAGGGGAAGGCAGCAGTGAGAAAGAAGTGCCTGGGAGAGCTGATTTCCTGACTTTGCTCATGTCAAAAGGTAGCGTGGTCACTTTCTTGCCACATGACACAGCAAACTGCAAGGAATGTCCACAGTCTGAAACAGTGAGAAAGATTAACAGACAGTGATTAATTTAAAAATATGGCATTCATATTGAACCATGTTAGATTTTCATAGTAATTGCTGAATATTTAGTGACCTAACATCACTGTACAATATGGTGCGTGTGAACTACTGTGCTTTATGAAGTGTAAATTCTCTAAGTACTCATTAAGTAAAAAACTCTTATACTTCACAAAGGCAATTTCAGCCTTCTGTAGTATTATTTGAAAATGTATTTTAGAATACTAGGAAAACCCATGTTAAATACTTTGGAGATCATGATTTTAGTGTAAGATTAATGCGTCCTCTGAAACTTGAGTTACAGAGTTTACCTAAACAGTTCTTCACCCTGAAGATGATAAAGAGAGCTACTTTACAACAATTATTTTTGTGATGTAGAGCCAAAGAACAAATGAGTTTACAGACTAAATATTGATTGGTTGCAGCACATTAAGTTGAATTAATGGCACATGCTCTTGAAACTGTAGTGATTAATACCAAAATGGGATTACACTGCTAATTCTGTGTAAGAAAGAATGACAGCAGTCATTATTTATTTTATTGTTGGGTAACTGAGAAAAATGGCTTAGGACATTGTAACATAAAGTTAAAAATTTTAGGATAAAAATTTGTTGCTTACCAATACATTCCTCACATTTTAAATAAACTGACAATTTCATCTTGATGTGTGACTACTGGTAAATGTACTTTGACAGAAGCAATGTAGAGAGTAGTCAAATTTTGTTCTTCATTTAATAAAAGAGTAATTCCCTAAGAAGGACAATATTGGACTAAATAGTTGCATTTAATAGCACAATTTTCTGGCTGTTTTGTTCTTATGCCTTAGCAAAAATCAATTTATTTAAGTACTTTTATATTTTGATCAATTGATTAATACGTAGAAAACAGTTCCAAACCAATGTGCAATGAACAAACAGATATGACAACTGCTGAAGGTCATGAAAAGTTTCAGATATAAAAGGAAAAATTATTGCTACTTACTACATTTTAAAAATTAAGTTTATATCTTCTCTTGATATAAACACTGATTTCGGGTTATTATATTTAAGTTATCTTATAATTTCTTCCCCAAAATATATTATTATTTAATAAGTTTTTAGTATATTTTTCCAAAATTATTTTAGGATCACTGAAAACCTATGTAAGAGTACCATATTATTATTTTCAAAATGCACATGTAATAGAAAAATTTCCACTAAAAATTCTGTCTTTTTTTTTTTGTGCTTGTATTGTGTTGAGTCTTCACATATGAAAAACCATTTCTTACTGAATATGGATCTTACATGCTATTTATTACAGGCTATGTCAGAATCCAATAATGATAAAAATACTGTTAAATATTCATTGTTCTGATAGTTTTCAGTTTCAAATTTTTAAAATCCCAACTATACAATATCAAATCTCTTTCATTCTTTAAAATTATGCTCTAATCTACATTAGTTTACATTAATTAAATCTCATGCTGGCATTAGTTTAAGAAACCTTTTATCAGTGATGGGACTGATCACTAGTAAACATGATACAAAACAAGCTAGCCACGTAATTACAAGCAGTTGATATCAAAAGATCCTAAGTTTGGATATTGTATGCCCAAGTGCTCTCAATATTCAGTCTGTTTTTTGCTTTGAATATTTAAAATATTATGTTGCTGTATTTAAAAAATAGTAAAGGAAATAAAATATGAACACTAGGAAAAGTAGAGAGACCTTATCATTTTTTCTAAAAAAAAAATCTGCTGGAAAGTAGATTTGTTCTGCAGAATTCCAAAGGCCTGTGCCCTTTCAAGAAGCATGAATTTAAAAGCACTGGAGAAATAAATGTAACATAAATCTCTCTTTTTAATTGGTCTCGCTGCCAGCTAACACAAGTAAAGTAGATGAGAAAATGTTGGCATCTTTTGGGCTTTTATTCTGGGGCACTCTGTAGTGTTTGCAGATGTTTTGAACAAGATTGTTGGGTGTTGTTTACCCTGTTCTGACACTCAGTTAATCAGTTAGCTGTAGGTTCCAAAACAAAAAAAAAAAGCAGAGACAAGAGAAGAATGCCCGTATATCAAGAGACATACTTTACTAATTTTTTGGAAGGAAAACTCGCTAGCATTGCATTTTACAGTGTTATCTGCTTTGTGTCCTTTAAAAAGAGAAATTCCTAATTGTGGAAATTTGGATTTCCATTTACAAATCAAAGAGTGTTTTCAAAGAGTGCTGTTTCCCAGGCTCTTCATGAAGCATTGCAACGCAAGGGTGAAAACTGACAGGCTTCATCTGTGGCTCTTTTCAGACCTTAGTGAACATCTCTTCGGCATTTTCTTTGTTCAGTAACAGATATATCCTTTCTTTCATGAGGAAAATGGAGGCATTTGAAACACATGTATGTAAGATTGAGATTTGTCAGAGGAAAAATGTTGAGTTCTAAGATCAATATGGAGGTGCCTCTTTCGCACTTGTTTCTTTAGTTCTCTCTGAAGATCTCAGTGTTGTCAGGGGAAGTTACTCAGTGCTTATGTGTCATATTGTGTTATAATAATTTACAGACACTGAAATGATTCTAATTTTTACGTGTCCACGCAGTATCATGACCGGTCCAGCCTTTTCAATCATGAAAGTAATTTTTCATTTGTTCAAATCTCACAGCTTGAAAAAGAGAGCAATTTTCAAATTTGCATTTATATTGTGCATGTCTTCAAATGAGAGAAAGGATTGTTTATAACTTACTAATGTAGTACTTACAAGGTTAGGAAACACAAGGCTTAAGTATATAAGATCTTTTGGGCCTAGCTGTCTGCCAATATCCAATTTTATTTTAAAAAGTCTTTTCACAGAAATACTTGAGCACATGTTAGTTGTTCAGTTAAAGAAAAGAGGGAAGTAACATTTAAAACACTGGCACTTTTATACAAAAGGTGAAGGGATAGTTATATATGTCTATGTATACCTACCCACATACATACATATAATTGTAAATAATGAATAATACTTAATATTCCATTACACCATTTACCACATACCTAGTAAAAGATTAATGACTCTATTTCCCCTTGTTACCAGGTATTAGGGTATGAAATTGGGCAGTAGGAAAAAATAACTGCTGGATTAACCTCTAACTGTTTTATAAAGCATTAATAAAATAGGAAGGCTAATTACCATGATATACTTTGTCCTATCATAGACTGTAATAATACAGAGTTTCCCAAGAGTTAAAGAGTTTGGGATTTTCAGAGAAGATTAGTATCCCTATGCAATGAAATTATTCTACAATGCTATTTCACTATATTGTATAAATGGCTTCATAAATCAGGTTACTAAATTATACTTGGTGTTTCTAAATAAGCTCTCATCACAGCAGGAGTTTAAATATCTTTTAAAATACTATGCAAAAATCTTGCTGGGAAAAGAACTACTGCCTAAATATATTTGTGAAGAAAAGCATTCCTTATAGCTACAAGCAAAACAAGGTGCTTCATCAATTATTTAATACATAATTTGCATATATAATTTGTAAAATAACCAGAAGAAAGCTTCTATTAAAATATGTAAAACAAGGTGTAATCTGATTGAGTTATGGATGGTTAAAATGAATTGTTATCCAGCTAGGAAGCTGAAACTGCCATTAACTAATTTTCATATACAATTATAGAACGTTACTGATTATTCAAAGTGAATGTTCATACTGTAGGCTAAACTGACATTCAATTTTATATTTTCAAAGTCAAAGACTTAAAAATAAGCAACTTGCTTTCAGCAATTACAATTCTGTATAAATATTCATGCAAAATATAAATATATACTTTAATACTTTTATATAATTTCCTTGGCTTAAGTTCTCTATACAGCTCTGTTAAAAATATAGATGTGGACAGTAAATAGGCTGGCAAAATGAAGTCTGTGTAGACTGAAATAATGCATTTAAATTATCAAGACATTTAGAATTTGTGGGTGAGTGAATTCAGATTTCTAGAACTTAAAAACCATGGGAACAGGCTTTAATTAAAGAATTATGACAGTGGTCTATGCAGTGAAGGTATGCTTCAGAATACAGAAACCCTTACTGTCAAGTCCTTTGGAAGAGGCACAGACTTCCCATCTCCTGCAAGATTTCCACTTTCCACAGAGGCTCATACTGAACTTGTGTATTTGTTGAGATCCTGATCTTCTAAATCCTCATTGTGGGAGAATATCTTCAGAATTTGATAGAATGTCTTGTACTATTTTCTTTTTTTCAGAATATGTTGTCTACATTATGAAACACTTTGGAAAATATTTTCACTGTGTTGGTGCAGTATGTCACTGTCTTTTGTTAGCCTGTCACCCTGGAATGTGTGTGTCTATTCCTGCAGCTCTTCTGAGCAAAACTGTGAAGGACTGGTGTCATATCTGTTTGGAACAGGGAAGTTTTGATCAGTGACAGCTAACTTATGAGCTTCAGAGCAGTTTGTGTCCACTACTCCTTCTTCACTTGGAGAAAGGGAAGCAAAAATTTATATAACCCTATATATTAATAGTAATGTTCATTTGGGAGCTTGAAATATTTTTGGGATGGGAATGAACACAACAAGAAAGAATTAAAATTGAAATAAATACATTGGCTTACTTTTGGCAGAAAAGGACTAGTTGCTAGGGGGAGGGGATTATTCAGCATATGTTCTGCCACTGAAATCAATAGAACAAATTGTTTGTTCTTAAACAAACAAACAAGCAATAAGATTACTCAGCTACTTACTTTTTAAACACAAATGCAAAGAAAAATCCTGAAAAATCCTGAGGCATCTGATGTGGTTTTTTTACATTGGCATAATTGAAAAGGAAGGGACTGTAGGTGGGGTGCTCTGGCTCATATGTATGCTTCTATCATACAAGCCATCTGAACTCTGGTAAGAGTGACAAGATCAATTTTGTGATTGAAAAAGAGTGACAATATCAAAGTTTTAAGTTTTATGATGTTTTAATACACATGATGGCATCAAGAAATAAGTTTATCTCAAAGTCCACATAGCTTCTGATAATGCAAGCACTTGTTTGATTTCTGTCTTCACTGTCACAGTATTTTCTGCTTCAGGCTTCTAACACGAAAGAGGTTCTCCTGCATAAACAAAAGATACGTCAAAAAAATATGCATATCTTCCCTAGTTTAACACTTTCGAACTGAACTCTGAATTAACTGAACTCAGTGAATTAACAAATTAACAAGAGCAAAGGAGTCTGGCTTTTCTAAGCCAGCATTTTATGTGACATATTTTATTCAAGAAGCAACTTTTTATTGGCATATTAGCTTTTCTTTCATGTGTCTGAAGTTGTATGGTAAACCTGATTTGTACTGAGAAGTCACATTCCTTTCTCAGTTCTACCAGACCTGGTTTTCAGTAGTCTGCAAATGCATCTGCAGTCCAGAACATCAGAGGCTGAAATGAAAAGCACTTACGTTGACATTAAAAATATAGCATGAAGCAGTGCCATCTGCTTGTATATTGTTCTCTTGTATCTATGGAATATATTAAAAAATTAATCCACAATTTAGAGTATGAAAGTTCAAAAGCACTTAAAACCAATAAATGATAGTCATTTCTGGTGTAATCCTCAAGGAGAAGTGCTAATGTGTAAGATGGGCTTGGTTTGACAGAGAATAAGTCATTTTGGAGAGGTAGAGCTTGAATCCCACACCACTGTTGTTATAAAAAACTAGAAAATGTCCTCAATTTCAGTCAGGTTTGCTAGAATTTTTTTTTTTTGTTGTTTTTCAGTCTTCCAGTTCTTATTCTTATTTTTCAGTTTTTCAGTTCTTATTCAAGAAGCCATTGCTTCTTGTCTTACTGTATGTATGGCATTTTAGTTTTGTTCAGAGTAGCCCATATGATGCCGTGTTTCATATTTGGGACAAAAACAATGTTGATAAAACATCAGAGTTGTGTCTGTCATTGAACAGTGTTTATGCAGTGTTCAGGCTTTTTCTAGCTATCTCACTCTTTCTTTTTCATACTTTTTTCCCCTTTCTTTGAAATTCTGTAATTACTCTCAAACAGTCTGACTGCTGCAATTTAAATCCAGATCTTGTTCCCTCTGTATTTGAATAAGGCACTGGGTTCCCACTCAGGAAGGTCTGGAAGAAAAAGTGTAGATGACTGTGCAAGAAAAGATTAGCTCTCTGAATTTTCATTGATCACCAGAAGTGGAGAGTTCTACAGGCACATCACACTAAAGAGTGTTAGGTTTTGTTAAATTTGACGTGTATTTGGGATGTATTGCTTAAACATGTTTCTTTCAATCATCTTGAATTACTGTTTACCAAAGGACTCCTACTTGGCCATTTTTACTAGATGATGGAAGAGCAAAATGCACATCTTTGACACAAAGGTCACTTTTTTAAGGTGGTGCTAGAATATTCCCATGGAAAAAGTGATTTTGGGTTTTTTTTTTGTTTGTTTTTTTTTTCTTTTTTTTTAGTGTGGAGAACTGTGTTTTCTTTGTGGCTCTCTCAAAAGTGAATGAGATGAATGAACAATTATTTCAATTTAATATCTTTAAAACAAGAATAAAGAAATACAAAGCAGATGCCTGAAAAAGAAAATTTAAGCCCCAACTGACCCTGTTTTATAGTTACATACAAGTGAAAGGAATAAAAAAATACATTTCTGAGCAACTTCAAAAAAATGGAAAACCTCAACCCTGCCTAGAATATTGCCAATAATATTTACCTGTTCTTTGTTCCTGTTTTGCCATCCACTGAAGTCTCTTCCCTAAAATACATATTTAGACATAACTACTTCAGTCTTTAGAGAAGTAATATGCAACCTCACTGCTGATCTGAAATATTCCCAATGAGTGAGATATTCAGGATGAGTGTCACAGACATTTATTAGCTAAAAGCATGGGAAATCAAAATGCACCTTTTGAGGGAACCAGTAAAGCATATATAATATAGAATAAAGGAATGAAAAAAAAAAGACTATTCATTTTTTGGATAGTTTTATATAGAGTTTAAAAAAGTACAATAAAAAGTTAGTGTGAACTAACTGCGTCAGCACAGGATAGTTTGCGGCAGTCAGAAGTCTAGTGTTTGCATTATTTCCTCACTTACATGTATAAGCTTTCATATGTATACAACTTTCACGCATTTGTAGATAAACAAGGTCCAAATTCCCATCATTCTCCCTAGTAAAGTCACTTTATTTCAGTGTGTGCTGGTGTAGGAGAATACACTCTCTTTTGCCATCTTTGCTGCTTATTTTTACATATTCTTTGAGTAGTGCAAACTCTTCAGTAGGCTCTTTGACACTCATTTTGTTGACAGAAGTTGTCTCAAGCCTTGCAATTCTGTTCTCTTTTTGAGTTTTGCTGTCTCCTGCTGACACTATATGGGAGAGGCACTCATAAGCTTTATGAGCAATACATTTAAACTGGATGTAACAGAGGGTAATGATAAGGAGAAATCTTCTCTTGGTGAAGAAATTAATATAGTAAATATAGAGGAATCCATTCAGGGCCAGTAGCAGGTGAGCAAGACACAGCTTGAGCTGCAGGTGAAGCTCTGGTGGTGGAGCCCAGAAACTGGGCAAACAAACTGCAAATAAAGGGCATGGGGACCTGTGGCCCAGACAGGGGACAAGACACTCAGAGACATGACAAGAGCTGAAGACTCTGCTGGAAGAGTCCAGAGCTTGGACTGTGAGGGTATAAAAGCCCTGGACTTTCCTTTTTTTTCAGGATTCATCCTCAGAGGCACTGGCTTGAGCTGTTATTCTGTTGTTGCACCATGATTAGATTCTTTTCAGGATCCAGGTCTGAGACTCTTTTGTGGGAAACCAGGGGTTGAACCACTGAGAAAACGTGGTCTGACTGTGTGAGAGTGGGGTGTGCAGGGAGAGAAACAGGAACCTGTCAGATCACTGGAGCTGCCTGCTCTGAAGGGGCTTCAGTCCCTGCAGTTAAAGTCTCCGGTGGTGGAAGTGTGATGCCAGAGGGTGGCTCCTGTGTGGTCAGACAGGAAAGTTCCCTTAACAGTAAAAATGTAATGGCAGAAAAATGGTATTTATTTCAGACAACAATTGTGTGTAATTCAGATGACAAAACCTTTTGGATGAAAATTAGAGCAAAAGAGATGTAAAAGGGATGTGACACAATTTGCTCTAACAGCAAGCTTATTAACACTTCATGCTTAAAATGCTGTTCTCTACCACCTAATAAAAAGAGCCCATCTGCTGCACACCAGGTAATTAAAGCTCATAAGGAAAACTTCTTGGCAAAAGAAGAAGAGACAAATCCGCCCCATTAGTTGGAATTGGATCATGGTTTTGGAATTCTCCAGTACTGTAGCAGCTATTTTGTATTCTATATTTATGTATTATACACACTAAACACAAGTATAGCAGTCCTATTGGTCCACTTGCATTCCTATGGCTTAGAGCATTTCTAAGATGACTAGTCTGTCTCACAGTAAATATTTTAGTCCTCTTTCTCTTGACACATTTTTATAATAACAGCATGATTATCACAGATATATAGGAAAAGTGTAATGATTTTCCCTCATAAAAAGTAGGAGGAACATCTCATTGAGTGACCTTTTTATTTTTTTAACCCTTATACTTTTAAAATAACTTACAACTAGTTTCTCACAAAAATATATTTACATTACATGGTATAATAATACATATAATGGTTTGGCAAAAGTCCAAGCCTAGTCCTAATTTTCCATATTGTTGGGAATGTTTTCTCCATGCCTGTCAGTAGTCTTGGCTCATGGTATAGGTAATCTGTGTTTCAGGGGACAATAGAGTTACAATTTTTTCTTTTATCTTTCATTGTTTGTTTAGACAAAATAAAAGGTTTGTTGAAGAAGTTGTGTATTATTATGCAATTTAAACTTTGTTATACAGTTTGTTTATTTAAGTTTGTTTATAACTGTTTATACAGTTTATTTAAGTTTGTTATACAGTTACACATGATCTTGCTCTCCCTTAGCAGTCAGATAAATTCTTTGTATTTCTTTTGTCTGTACAATAGAGGCTGAAAGCACTTTAATTGACAGAGGCTCAGCTAGAATTCGTTGTTGCCTCCTGAGCCCCTGCTGTGTCCTCCCACCCTTTGCAAACAACACTGCTGTGGGCAACAAATTCCTCTGAATTAGAGGAGGAGCAGGATTAACTTTAATACTGGTGGGATGTCATCAAGTAATATGCAGAGTACTCCAAGGTAATTACAGTTGTTAATATTTAAAAGCTGTACAAGTGGTCATATGAAAAGGTTTAGCACACAGACTATATGATTGGCTCTTCATGGACACAGGAAAAAGAAAAAAGAGCAAAATATATTTACAGGACAGTTAAAGGTCAAATCCTCTTCTATTTTAAAGGTTCAATCTGCATAATAACAAAGAACAGCGTCACTTCTAAGAAGTATCTAGAATAAAAGTATTTTTTAACATCTAAAAAATTATTTCCCTCTGACATAATTCTAAAATGATGGTTGATTAAATTGGTTGTGCTAAAGCTTTAACTTTGAAAAAAAAACAACTCTAAACTAAAATGCAGTCTAAAGCATAAATGAATTTGTGAAATTTACAGAGGCCAGGATACAGGGGCTTAGGCTGGAGAACATTGAGTACCCTATCTGTCACAGTGTAATCAGCTATATCTTAAATCATATTTTCCAAAAAAATTCAAATGAAACAAATATTGTTCATAGATATTGTTCATAGATCTTAGAAATTAATTATTAAAGTGTTTTAAATTCTGGCCTCTTAAAAAAAGGAAAAAAAACAAAACTTGCCAAGTTCCATTTTACAGCTTTTTAACTGGGAAAAAATCCTCATGAAAGCTTAACTATAATGGCTTGAATAGTTGCATAGCTACCTAGAATTCCCCATAGACAAAGGGCTGCACACCATTACCTGTAGCTGTTTAGCTGAAGAAAAGCAACAACTTTGAATCCAAAAGAAAGGGCTTTTGGGAACTCATGAAACAAGATACATGCAATATCAGTTCAAAATATGTGCCCCTTGTTTCTCACAGTTATGCCCTTGTTGTCACAAAGCAGAGAAGAGCAGGCTCAGATCTTCAATATTGTGGTGATTGCATCAAAGATTCACTGCATGTTTGCAACAGAGAAACAAAACTTCACAACATTCCCACTCCCCCCCCCCAAAAAAAAAGCCCAAACCGAAGGAAAACAAAAGCTCCCACCTGCTACCTGTGTAGAAATTATAAAGAAAATAATCTGTCAGATTTTCTTAAATGCAGAAGTTTACATTCTTCACAACATTGAGCACTTCTGAGAAAGCTGGCAAAACAGAGGAAAAATATTAATTGAGACTGTACTTCTAAAGGCTGCTTTAGAATTTAAGTCTGTATCGTCTCTTTATGTTTGTCCTCCAGGTTACCTAGAATGCCAGTTCTGATTCAGAAGCATGAAGTTGAATTGTGAATGTAGCACTGTGCTAACAAAACCTTAATGCTTTTGGGTCAAAACACACATCCAGCTTACTTGATGCATTTGCATCATGGTAAATATCTCATCAAAAGTCTTTGCAGACATGATTTATCCAGTAATAAGACAAATTATAAGCATTTTAAAACAAATTCTGGACAGTAAAATTTAAGAAAAATTCTTTCTTTTTTCTTTGAGAAAATCTCACACAAATGTATTAAAAGATCTCTGGTATAATCCAAACCTAGATGTTCATGACACATAGAATTAATTACTATACTTGTAATTAATCCATTTTAATATTTTAAATTAATTGCATATTTTATCATGTACATGCATCAAAGCAAAGCCTAAATGTAAACTTAGGAAAATCAAAGTTCAAATTTTCTTTACAGTATATGACTTAAAATTTCTTTTGTTGAAATTCTTCTTTATCCTGTTAAAAGGCTCACACAAGGAGCATGACAATATAAATATATAGATGTACAATGGTTATGCTATGTATTTTTTGGGACAGCCCTGTTACCTTGTTCTGTTTGCTGCAATCTGGTAACAAACATGGGTAGGAAACACAAGCGTTAACTCTTTGTGCCAACCAAAGATGGCTCATTATAAAACCCCTGTAAGCAAATTTGGTGTTTATTCCTGGTCATAGCACGGCCTGTCAGGGTGAAGACTGAGCTCTGTGACAAACTACTTTTTCAATGCCTGAGAAATAGAAACTGATTTTAAATATTGCATATGTACTAAGAGTAAATTTTTCACAAAGATAACTAAAACTTAACTTTTTTTTTCTCCTACACTTTATGAACAAGCATAACGTGAAATGGATCCAAAGGTTACTTACAAGTTGCTTTGTATTTCTTCCTGGCTGTAAACTTGTAGAGGCACTCTAATAGAGTTTCAAGAATTTGACATATTTAATTTTATCACATGGATTACTTCAAACAAACTATTTTGAAGGAGATATAGCTTTTTCTCTTAAGGTTTGAATTTATTTACATTTTTGGTAGCATATAAATATTTTTTCCTTGGTCTTACTCAAGTAAAGAATCACAGGAAATTGATGTAAAATCATTATTATGATCTGTAGGTTGTTGCTTTGTGTTAGGGTTTTTTTTGTTGTTGTCATTGTTGGTTTTTTTGGTGTAGTTTTTTTTCTTCTTTTTTATTGGTTGGTTGGTTAGTGGGTGGGTTTGGAGTTTTTTTTGGTTGGTTTGTTTTTGGGGATTTTTTTTTTCTCTAGGACTTAATATTTTTTCATGGAACAGTGCTTGCTGGGTTTTGTTGGCTTGTGTGTTTTCCGTTGCCTGTTCCTCTTATCAGGCTCAGACAAGAATTTATTTTGCATCTCCATCCCCTGTTCTATGCATTTATGACTTTGTGAACCATGTTAATATTTCATTTTAGAATCTTCTTGGTAGATGTGGAATAATTTGTTATTATACCATCTCGGGCATCTCTTTTCCACAGCAGTTTCTCATATTCTCATATTCTCTTTCTTTTCTAACAACATGTAAGGTGGACAAGAGGAAGCTTCCTTTTTAGGATGAAGTGGTAATTATTCATCTTATTACAGCTATCTAAAATACTCATTCAGGAATTCCTCTTAATCGTATGAGATTTGTGGACTTCTCTTCCTGTATTTAAGATGCTTGATATCCATTTGACTTTCAGGTATTTTTTTACTTGGAAGTCATCCAGTAGATTTGTTCTTAAATTCCTTTACTAAGATGCACTCAAAAGTCACTGCCTTTTTCTTTCTCTTGCTTCTGGGTTTTTTGGTTTTTTTTTTTTTTTTTTGGTTTGGTTTGGTTTGGTTTTGGTTTTGTTTTTTTTGAGTCCTGGACTACCTGTTCCAGAACTGCTTGGCTATCATTACATAAGATACTATCTTGTTTCATGCTGACTGACCTCACTGTGTTAGTTTCTTAATAAAGACATATATGAAGACATGTTTCATCTATTTCAGTGATCTCTTTTGTCCCTGAGTGCAATTCAAGCCAATATGGATCATTCAGTTTAATATTGTCATAGTCCTGTGCTGGCAGCACAGGTGTGGTGTCCCCTTGGTTTCAATATCCAGGCCAGTCCTGTTTAATATCTTCATTGATGATCTGGATGAGAGGATCAAGTGCTTTGCAGACAACACCATATTGGGTTGGAGTGTTGACAGGGATCTGAACAGTCTGGACCAATGGTGTGAGGTTCAGCAAAGCCAGATACAGATCATGCCCTTGTGTCACAACAACTCCTGGAGCCAGAGTGGCTGGCAAAGCTGCCCAGCAGAAAAGGACCTGGGGCTGTTGGTCCTCAGCCAGCTGAACATGAGCCAGTGAGTGCCCAGGTGGCACACAAGGCCAGTGATGTTCTGGCTTGTGTCAGAAATAGCAGTGTCCAGAGAAGGGCACAAAGGCTGATGATATGTTCAGAGAATGAGTCCTGTGAGGAGCAGCTGAGGGAGCTGGGGGTGTTTAGCCTGGAGAAAAGGAGGCTCAGGAAAGACCTTATCACTCTCCACGACTGCCTGAAACCCCTGAGCCAGGTGGGGGTCAGTCTCTTCTCCTAGGCAACCAGTGCCAGGACAACCCCTGTGCCAGGGGTTCAGATTGAACATCAGGAATAATTTCTTCACTGAAAGAGAATTTTGGCATTGGAAATGGTTTCCCAGGGAGGTAGTGGAGTCACCATCCCTGGAAGTATTACAAAAATTAACTGGATATGGCATCTAGTGTTATGGTTGAGTTGACAAGATGTAGTTCAAGCAAAGGTTCAACTAAATGATCTTGGAGATCTTTTTCCAACCTTGATGATTCTATGATTCAATAAAATGAACCTGTAGTAACACCCAGATGAACTTAGTATTTTTGCCTACTGCACTTTTGCTTTCATATATGCACAAAGATATGTATATAGACTTGCTTTTTTTGGTGTTTGCTTGTTTTTTTGTTTGTTTTGTTTGCTTCTTTTCTTTGAAGAAGCCTTGCACATACCTTGGGAAACCATAGCTGTAAAAACACAGAAAATTCAAAGTCTGAGAAATTTAAGGAGAAATCCTCTTCGGTATATATGAGAAAAGTACAATAAAAAAGAATATGCTGCCTAAAAAGTTACCCTTTAAAAGAGCATATTATGAGTTTCAAAGAATAATAGTTGCACATGCTAACGAAATATTCTAGTATTTTTAATGCCTTCTATTTGCTTAGTGAATGAAGAGTAATTGAACACACTTATCAAAAGTCATGAAGGAACAATTTATAATTCTTTATCTTAATTTACTAAAAGCTTATATAGCTACAAAGTATCATTTATCCAAATATGTTAGAGAAAATTACTTTTTCTTCTCTTCCTCATTGAGATTATTTAGAAGTTTCTCTAGGTGCTTAATGAATTAAAAATTATAGTCTATAACAAGAATGTTAAATTTCATTGGTTTTATCTGCAGAATATCAAATAAAAGAGACAGTGAGTTGTAATGGGATTTTTTTCCTCATCTATGTAATGTACCCTCTTTTATTCCTGTCAAATTTTATGCCTTTAAATACTTTTACAAGTTAGAAAAATGAAAGAATAGGTATACTGTAGTAAAGGTCACTTGTATCTATCTGACAGAAACATTTTAAACATAGAGAGGTCTGAAGAGAAAGTTCTATCTTTTTGCTCTCTCCTATAACATAAGAAGTAATTTTCATTTATATGTGCTAATTATAATGATATTTAAATATTGTAGCATGCATATTGTATATTTTATACAAAATGTATGTTATAAAATTATAAAATATTTTTATGGGTTTGAATCAATCTATGGTCAAACATATGGTGATTCCTAGTTTTTATTCTTGGCAATTTTAGTATTCTAGGCCATAATATAGTACTTAAGACCTTAGGATACAGTGTTATTGAAAAAAACTATGCTGGTATCTAACACAGTCAAACTATTTTACAGAAAAGAAAATTCTAGAAAGATTTCTGTACTTTGATAGGTTATCTCTTAACTGTGACCAGTCATTGAAAATCCAGAGTTTATTTTATTTGAAAAATGGCTTTCCTCCATCTGGAACCATGAAAAGTTTTGATCTATGTAAAGATTGTGTGTGTAGTGTTGAGAGATGATTATTCATTGGGGAAAATCACTTTACATTGTCTTATCATGAAATGACAATTTGTGTAGGGATTTCTTCAGCAGCCAGTGAATAGGGTCAATAATCTAACATTGCCTGAAAATACAAAGACCTTTTTTATTTTTCAACCTTCTGAATTTTGTATCTAGTTTTTGATCCTGCATCTGACTTTAGTCAATAATATTTCCCCTTTGCCTTTGAGTACCACATGTTATTACAGAAAAATGTGTAACAGTGCTGTAATTTCAAAATTACTTTGAATCATTGTGCTCAGTGGGAGGTTTAGTGCATTTCTGTGGAGCAGAACTGTTTCTGTTGTATATTTGCAATTAATGAACAGAAACCAAAATAAAATGAGACCAGTGTGGGTAATAAAAGCTCTCCTACCTGTGCACTAACTCACTAAGATTGCTGTACTGAAAGATTTGTTCTGGAGGTGCTGAATTAACAAGGAGACAATTCTGAAACTGTGGGTCATTGTGTAACTTTGAGGGAAGGTCACAGCGTCCTCCTTTTACATGGTCATAGCTACTTACCACTAAAGATAGTGATGTGAACCTGTGAGAAACAGCAATACTTTTTAATCCAAAACAGTAAAGTCAAAACAGACCAAAAGTATTCTAAGATGATGTTTAAAGATCTCTCTTATTTTTAAAAGAACTGGGATATTCTCCCATTTAATGCTGACTTTGGTTGTTGGTTTGAAGCAGAGATTCAGAGGCATAGTTTACAACCTTCGACTTTTTTAACAAGCAAATGCTGCAAGAGTGTAAAATATTAGGTCCTATGTTCCTTATTTAGATGATAATTAACATGGGACAGAGTGGCTTTGCTTCCACCTTTTCTTTTGCCTAGGTTGTTGACATAGAAAATGATGAGAAGAGATTTTTTTCTGGTCAGTGACTCAAAAAACATTACATGAATAATACCATTATGCTAATTAATAATAAAAATAATAATTTCTGCTCTGAAATAGGAGTCAGTTTAAAATTCTTAAAAATGTTGGGTTTTTTAATTTCAGGTTGATTATTCTAATCATATAAATTTTATTAACATGATTGAAGTAACACTCTAGATATTAATCCTAATTCAAGTCACATTCAAGCAAAAATCAAATTGCCCCTTTTTACATGTATTGACCATTTCCAAGAAATAAAGCATACATTAATAGAGTCTTTATTTTAGCTTACTTTATTTATAGTATAGGATGGAGAAAAATGTATCAAAAAGTCATGCAAAGTCAGCTGATTTGGAATTAAACTGAATATATTCCATGTGTTATTAATATACACGGTATTTTAATTCAACAACTTTTTATTCAGATTTGTATTTAACCATTATAAAACAAAAAAAACTCCAGTAAAAATCTGAAATAATAAAAGCAACGATAGCTTAAAATATCAATTTAAAGATAGCTAATCCATCAGCATAATCTCCTTAGAACTCACTTGCCATTTATTCTTGGTTAGGTAGATGAAAACCCATTCTAAATCCAGTTTTCTTAAGAGATGTAAAAGGTCATCAGATCATAGTATACTACAGAGAATTGAAAAGATTTTTGATAGACATAACTTCACTCAGTGGATTTTAGAAACTTGTGTTCATTTCCAAAACCACTCCTACTCACAGAGAAAGCTCAGAAATATCTGAAAGCTGAAATCTAAACTCATCCAGCTAGCATTGAAACCAGAGGCAAATTGGCCTCTATACAGGGTAATAAGCTTGAGCTGAATATCCTTGCTTGAATTTTTCTGCTACCAAAAACCATGCTCACGCAGTCAGATTGTTTTCAGGATTTGAATTACTATTTCAAGATTATTTTCTGTACTATACACAGTGATTTATCAGATGCCTTTGGAACTGCTCTGGATAACTACAGCATTTCAAAGTGTAGATATACTGTAAAATATCAGACAAAGGAAAATGTCTAACCTCTGAAAGAATCTTGAAGCCTTTCCAGGTTGTGTATTGCATACTATTTTTTCCTGTTATTCTGTCCATGGAGGTTTTCATTATATACTCCTACATGACAATACCCCCAAGCATGTGTTCCTTTACCTTTTGTCATAATGGATGAGAATTAAAATTTTGAATGTAGAAAACAGTAAATTCACATTAATAGTAATCATTCAGAAAAAAAATAAAAATAATTATCAAATTTATATTCTTTTATGGGTTACCAAAATTATTTGTAATTCATAGTATTTATCTCATTGCTGACTTTGAACAATGTTATCAGACTTGCTTTGTCTGGGCTTTTTTTCACCTGCCTGGAGCTTGCTTTTAACATTTTGAGCTGCAACAGTAGTAGTCTACTGCTCAGGTGACTACTGTCTCAGCTGTTTTGCTTTCATTTTTCTATGTGTGTCTGCAAGATATATAGTTGTTATACCATTTTTTACATTCTGTAATTAGGTAGTAATAATAATAGGCAGTGAAAAAAATAAATCTAACATGTAACACAAAGAGAAAAAGTAGACACTGAAATATGTGCACATCAGTCTTAATTGCATTATTATGAAGACTTTTCCTGGTTTGGTGTCTTGGTTCATTGTTGTTTGGGTTTTTTAAATAGGTGCTAAAATTACAAAGTTAATATTTCAAATGCACTAACAACAAGTTGTTGCTTTTTGAAGTGTTTTTCTTGGGTACATATAAACTAAAGAATTTGAAGTGGAATTGATGCCTTAATTTAAGGCAACAGTAAATCTAGATCCTTGGACGTGTTTATTCATATATATGTCCCCTGATCACTTTAATTAGTTCCTCACTTTCAATTCAGTGTATCTGTGATTTTCCTGGCCAAGAGCTAATTCAGTTTGGTGGGGATGCCTCTATATCCCTGAGCTTCAATACTCCTGCATTGAAACTGCATCATCTAATACTTCCATGACGCGTACCCCAGTAAAGCCACAGGTGACGTTGAACCATGTGGACAGTTAGTCCTAAAAATGCTTATTTAATATCTAACTGATGGTATACAATCATAATTTAAACACTCAGGAAATGCACCATTTAGCCCTGTCATTATTAGCTGATACATGTTTGATCAAAGAATTTAAGCATTTTTCTTTTCTTATTAGAATTTAAAAATACCAAGTACAAGTGTTCAGTATCCTATTTTGTTTCTAAATAAAAACAAAGCAAAAAAAAAAAAAGGGGCTTATGTACTTATGTACTTACACACTTATGTATGTGTAACCTCAAATGCAAAAGATATGCAATGCCAAGTTATAATATATGCAAAACCTTAATTTCTATTCTTCATAGGCATCATGGTTTAACCCCAGCCAACAAACAAGACCCACTCAGCCATTCACACACTCCCACCAGTGAGATCAGGGAGAGAATCAGAAGGGTAAAAGATAAAAAACTCATGGGTTGAGATAAAATCAGTTTAACAGGGAAAGCAAAAGCTGCTCACACAAGCACAGCAAACCAAGGAATTGATTCACTGCTTCCCAAGGGCAGACAGGTGCTCACACACCTCCAGGAGAGCAGGGCCCCATCACATGTAAGAGTACTTGGGAATACAAATGCCAACACACCAGACACCCTCCTTCCACCTTCTGCACTCCACTTTATATATGACCATGATGCCACATGATCTGTAATATCCCTTGGGTCAGTTTGAGTCATCTCTCTCAGCTCTTCCAAACCTCCCACGTACCTCCAGCTTCCTTACAAGTGTTGCAGCACAAAAGGCAGGAAAGGCCTGGGCCCTGTGTAAGCCTTCCTCAGCAATAACAAAAACATCTCTCTATTATCATTCCTGTGTTGAGCACTAATCCAAATTGTAGTTCCATACTTGACACTGTGAACAATATTAACTTTACCTCAGCTGAAACAATATAAGTATGACTTTGTATTGGACAATTTGGTTACTTTTTCTCATATAGATCATCAACAAGGAAACAGATTCTTCTCTCTAATGTGAATCCATTATTTGAGAGAAAAAACCACTTTTCAATCTATCTACTGATTTATGTGGTAGAAAAAAAAATATTCAGTGACATCCTAAATTTTGAAGATGATGGGCAGAATTTAGTTCCATATACTAAGCTCCCGGGGTTGTAAATTAGTATTTATACATTTTTTTTGCAGCACACTTATTGTAGGAGTCAGCATTGCAAAATAGAAAGGAATTAAAACTAGATATATTAAAAATGTGTCATGGTTTGAGCCTGGCACAGAGCCAGTGCCCCCCATGAAAATGCCCTCACCCTGGTGTCTGCTGTGAGATGTGACCAGGAATAAGCAAAACAGGCTCCAACTTAAACATAAAGAACACTTTATTACCTAAACTACAGGAAAATAGGGAAAGACCATAAGGAAAAAGAAAAAAAGAATTGAAAACCTTACAAAAAAAACCACTTTCCTCCTCCTCACTACCTGACTTTCCCAATCCAATACATTCTCCCAAATCATCAACTGCCCAGCCTTGGCCCCACACTTTAGTATACTCAAACTGCAGTTCATGAAGAGGAAAGGAGTCCTTCTTGTTCCATAGGCTTCTCCTGGAAACACACTGAAACCTCGTGTGCTTCTCTGTCACTTCGGCACCGCCCGGAAAAAAAGTCCTTTTGCCGCTTGTGACATCTTCCTTCCATGCCCAGTGCTCTCACCACTGTGCATGGCCAGAGCTGCTTTTAGGGTTGTCTTTCAAGGATGCCTTGTCTCACTCCAAAAAGGCACAGTCTCTGCTTTGGGACATCTGTCCCCCCCATATTTTTCCAACCCCCTGGGGCCAGGGGGTCCTCACGAAGAACCCTCCTGGTTTTGAGCCACTGCTTCCCCCTAAGTGCAGTCTGTGTCACAGGAACAACTGAGTCCATGGCCACAAGAAAAGTCCAGCCAAAAGGCCACTCCAAATCATCTCTTCCCATTCAATCATCTCCACGTTCTTCGGGCCAGGTCCTTGTCTCATCTCATCTCTTATCTCCCTTCTTATTCAGCTTCGAGGAGGATTAGCATTTTTGCAAGGCCCCAATCATGAAAGAAAGGGGTTAAAACTTTCAGTCTCTGTCTGTCCCGGGACGATGATACTCCCACACGTGCTGCTGCTGCGGCCGGCCGGGCTGCACCCTTCTCCCCCCTTTCTCCTCCTGGGCTGGCTGCTATCACATTCCGTCTCGCCGACATCTCTCTCTCTCCCTCCTGGGGGGGGGAATGGCTGCCCGATGTCTCTTGGGGCTCCTCCACCCTTCCATCCTTGGGAGCTTTCTCACCCCCATCTCTGTCCAGGCCCCGGGCCTACCGCATGGCTGGCCCTCCCCCGCCCAGCAGCAAGGCTGGACAGGGGAGGGTGATCTGACCTCTTCACAGCGACGTCCCAAGAGAGACTGCCAAGGGCAGTGCCCTGCTTTTTAACCCCTGTGTATTCTCGGAGGTGTGTCCAAACCCCACTGGCTACACCAGGTGCCAGTCTCAAACTCAAAACCTTCATTGGTTTGACCACAGCTTCCCAGAATTCCCACTTCTTCCTGGTCAAACCACCACAAAATGTAAGGTTGTTGTTTGGGTTTTTAACAATTCTTCTATGATGTTTTGAGAACATCATTAATAATATCTTGCAATTTTAGATTGGAAGCTTGAAGCCTTAATTATTAATAGAGATAACAAAATCTTCAGATATGCTAAAAGCATTGATGAAATTAGTTGATGATTCTTCTTGTGTACAGATTACTGTGCCACTCCTTAAGGCAGGACAAATGAGTTTTATTCTTTTCCCTCTCCTCTTTGACATACACCATACATAAAAGTTAACAAAAAATTTGTAGATTGACCCTGGCTGGAAACCGAGGCCCAAATAACTGAATGAGTAAATGAGTTGCAATACAGACAGCAAAAGTGCATGCAAGCAAAGAAAAACAAAGAATTAATTCACCACTTCCCATGCACAGGCAGGTGTTCAGCCACCTCCAGGGAATCAGGGCTCCAGCATGCAGAATGGCGACTTTGGAAAACAAAAGCCATCACTCTAAATGTCCTACCTTCCTTCTTCCCTGAGCTTTATATGCTAATCATGACACCATATGATGTGGGATACCCCTTTTGGGTCGATTTTGGGTTAACTGACCTCTGGATCAGTTGAGGTCAGCTGCCCTGGCTCTGTCCCCTTCTGACTTCTTGTGTATCCCCAGCTCACTGATGCAGTGGTGTAGGGGGAAAAAGCCCTTTGTTCTGTGGAAGCACTGCTCAGCAATAACAAAACTCCTGTATTCTTACCATGGTTTCCAGCACAAATCCTAACTATAGCCTTTTACAGCTGCTATGAAGAAAAATAAGTCTATCCCAGACAAAACCAGCACAAAAGTAAAAGTCTGGTGAGCATATTTCAAGATATATACAATGTCTGGAGGAGCAGCAGCAAAAAAATTCAGATTTATGGATTACAAAAGTGGATTATAGGATATATAAATTGAATATAGTTGAATTTTAAGGCATGCAAACATATAACAGACTATTAGTCATTTATACTTTGTGGCTCTGGATAATTCAGTTTTCAGACATGAAATATGTTTTTTCTTGTTGATCAAATAGGAAAGTCATAAAAAACACTTACATCAGAATTGTCAAAAGATCTATCTTTAATATTTTATCTCTTTTACTATTTTACCAAAAGTTCAATTTATTTTGTTTGCTAAAGGGATAGATATGTTTTTTAAATGCTCATTCTAGATTTATGGAACTTACTTCAAAAAAATAAGGATTTTTTTGATTTCAGAATATTTTTATTTCTATTGAACATTTACATTAGTATAGAGCTTTATTTGGTTCAGTTGCATTTTATACTTGTAAAATACTTAATATTTGAGATGTTTTCCTTGCATCGTGTCAAAAGTAAAGGTTTTTGATCAAAAATTTGTAGAAATAATATATGCTCTTTTCACAAATATATTTTTTCTTTTATTTCATGTGCTTAAAGAATATTTTTACTTGATCTCTCTTTACGAGGGGTTTTTTTCTGATCATTATTTTGATCAAAACTACCACCTCCACAGTGAAATACTGCTAAATAATGATAGCATATGTAAAGTACATTTATTTGGAAATAAAAGACTTGGTTGTAGTTTTTTGAAAAAAAAACAAACAGTGGTGTTGGTTTAAAAAACAACATACTCGCTTGCTGGTTATCATGGCAGACAATGAAAGTGGCAAAACTTTTCTTAAAAGTTGTGGGAGACACTTCTGTAAGCAGATCAGAACTGAATCACTATTGTCATCCATAGATTTTGATTGCTTTTTAAATTCTACTCAGAAGTTGTTCATCAAATGCATTCGATAGGCTCAGACAAGTAAAGTGAAAACAGCTTCAGGCTTTTTAGTGGCAGGGGCTAGAAACTAATTTTTGAACATTAATTATACAGTTGGTGGCTGGAAAGGACTGAAGACAAAAAAGCCAACTCATAGTCATGCTCTGCATAGGGTGTTTGTTTGTTAGGATTTTTTTATGATACTTTAATGCTACTCTCTGAACATGATAGTCCTGTACACCATGATTTGTTTCTTCCTTGCCTACCTGGGGGGAGGAAACAGGAGTCAGAAAACAGCTGTAAATAGTTTTCAAAAAACCCCCATGAATAGACTTCTTTTTCCCTTTCTATTCCTATTTCCTGCTTTTATGGATGTGTATATTTAAGTGCTCATGGGCTGAAGAGCCTAAGTCCGTGCAGTTGTGGGAGTTCACAAGTGGTACATTAAAGACTGTCACCAATACCTCCAGAAGTAAATGGTATTGTGCCAGGGTTCAATATAGATGCAGTCAACCAGCTGGACCACTTTTTGTTTCCACTTTGGTGATTCTGGGTAAATAATACCAACAGTTCTTTATTTTGGAAAATATGAAATGGAAATTAGTGTTCTTTTTTTAAGACATTATTAAAGTATTTAAGATATTTTAAAGATATTCAAATATGTGTATGCAGCTGTATTGTTGCATTCAATATATTCTGAAATACTCCAAAACCAGACTTTAAGATTTCATTTCTGATGTCTAGATTTGGAAAACACAGTAATTTTACATGTGACTTAATAAATAATACATCAATGTTTGCCTAGCTGTCAGCTTAAGCCGCTGTGATAAGAATGGTTAATTACTAAGAGCAAGAACTTTTTAATCTCTTCATACACTTGGTTTGATAATAAATTATAGAATTATAGAATCCCATAACATTAAGATTGGAAAGGGCCTGAAAAACTCTGGTTCCAATGCCCCTGCCATGGGCATAGAACCTTGAGCTAGATCAGGTTGCTCAATACCCCATCCAACCTGGCCTTGAATGCTTTGGTGTGTCCCTCTAACTAATATTTGTTATGTGATAAAAAACTGAAGAGGAAGGAAAATCTTAAGCCATTAATAATTGCTGGTAGGAGGAGGGAATTGTTCCTTTAAGTACTAAAGACTTGGAATGAGAACATGGATAAATTTGTAGAGAAGCCAAAAGCCTCATCCTGATGGTGTCTGTTACTGTTTTATTTGGGTTTTTTTTCCCTCTTCAAACAATGAAATGTGGTTCTGTCTTGATCCTAGCTTATTTTAGATATGGATTTGTGCAGTTAGGAATATTGTTATCCTAAAGCTTTTTACAGACTAGGAGAAATAGTTACTTCTAAATTGCATGTACATGGTTGATGGAACTTCCAAAATAAGTCTCTTGTTTATATACCTAGAGTTAGAACATGGGTTTGTGCCAGTTCAAGTGGTCATGTGTACAAAACAGACGCAAAGTTCTGGGCAACCACCACTCTATTCCTGGGCCTTCACTCCTTTTTACATGAGCCTATTCTTACACACAGAACCCCTGCAGTGCCCCCGCCCCAGCTGTGGCTCAGCCACACCTGCAGTGAGCAGCTGGATCCAGCTGGAACCAGCTGTGTCCGGCTGGAACCAGCTGTGACCATCTGGAACCAGTTGTGTCCATCTGAAACTGGCTGTGCCCAGCTGGAACCAGCCGTGTCCATCTGGAACTGGCTGTGCCTGGCTGGGGCAGCCTGGCCCTTCCCTCATGGAGCCGCTGCTGCTGCCGGAGCCTGGCCATGGCTGCAGTTCTTAATGTTGAGGAATATGCCTGGTACAGGTAGCTGGGCTGCAGATTGAGCTCTGGGTGGGAGCCTGAGACAAAAAGCTGTGTCTGCCTACCTTTGGGATAACAGAGGGCATGAAGATGGGTGGTGCCAGCCAGGTGAATAGATACTGAGAGACAGCAGGAGTGGGAATTGCCAAACCTTTCAGATAACAAAGGCAGCAAAGACCATTTATGTGAACAAGGTGGATGGACACAAACAGGAGTCAGGAGCGAAAGACTCAGGAGAAAAAGCAAGACTCATGCTTGATGAGACTGTGAGGGTGTAAAAGCCCAGTGTTGGTCAGAATCCTCCTCAGAGGCATCAGCTTGAGCTGTTTCAGTGTAAGTGCACTGTGAATAAATGGATTTGTGGAATGAGATATCTGTGACCCCGCTGCGGGACACCTGGGGTGGGAGCTGTGAGGAAGCCTGGTCTCACTGTGAGGGTGAGGTGTGCAGGCAGTGAAATGGGGACTCATCAGATCACTGGAGCTGCCCACTGTGAAGGAGCTTTGGTTTCTGCCATCAAAGTCTCTGTTGGTGGGAGTGTGACTGCCAGAGTCAAATAAACTACGCAGACTGGGTAGTTTTCTTAATATTAACTCACACAGAACAGAATACCATTGTGAGAAACAACTGTTTCCTTTTGAAATTTAAAAGGTTTATTAAACCTTAACAAGAATTAAAACAAAGAACTGAATAAGGAAAAAATTTTCATTGCTGGAAGTCTCCATGATTACCAGCCACATGCTCATCCACAAAATGGATGCTCTGCTTTATATATCCTTAGCCCCTCCCAAAGTTTTGTCAGTCAACTCTTTTTCTGCTGTCTGTTGTTGTTGTCTGTCTGCTTTCTTACATCTTGATTGGAGGTCAGGTGTTGTTATGCTGCACCTCCTGGTAGCAAGTTGCCTCCTCTAAATGTCTTGACTACTAAGGCTATTACAAAGGGGGAGGGGAAAGAGGACTATGGGGTGACATATTACAATAACATTACTATACATCGACATAATATCTATGTCTTAATTTTGAGAGCCAGCTATTATGTTACTAATCTATAACACCATTATATTTTTCTTTTTTTTAATCCATGCTGTGTTTCATTTTTTTCATTTTACCCAGACTGCCATATGTATTGATTTTACATGGCAAAGACTTTTACATTTGTTCATTGTATGCTAAGCAAGAAAGCTTCCCCTTTGGCTGGGAATCTTCAAGAGGACAAATACAGCCAGCATAAAACTTCTTGTTTCATATTGCATGGAGAGCTGTGGGCAGTCCTGTGCATTTTGAGGGGAAATTCAGGACCTTGTCATTTTTATGCTAGCTGATATTTTCTTCCCAGTGATCCTTGCATACCTCTGGATATATTCTAAACACAGGCTGGAGATGGTGGTGAAGTGTTGCTGTTTCACTTCTGTAGCTGCTCCACAGCTGTTCACCTGCTTCACCAGGGTTTCTAGGTATCAAAGCAAATATGGGGTATATGACAAAGGACAAACCTTGATTTTTCTGTAAAAACCAGAAAACCAACAAGTCCCTCAATAACAACAACAACTATGCACTAAAAAAAAAAAAAATAAAAAAATCTGTCCCTAGTTCTTGACAATGCTTCTTGAATCTTGCTGATAAGTAGAGAATCATATAATAGAATGGTTTGGGTTGGAAGGGACATTTATGGTCATCTAGTCCAACCTCCTTGCAATAAGCAGGGACATCTTCAAGTAGAACAGGTTGATCAGAGCCCTGTCTGGCTTGACACTGAATATTTCCAGGGATGGAACATCTGCCACCTCTATAGGCAACCTGTGCTAGTGTTTCATTGCTGTCGTAAAACAACCTTTACATCTAATCTGAAATTAACTGCATTTCAGTTTAAAGGGGCTGAAATGCATTGTCATTGAGATCTGGAATGTTGCAGTGTGTTGTTTTCTATGGGTCAGTTCAATTTGAGCAGTGGTTATTTCACCTGCCTGACATTATTCCATTGGCAGATGTCAAATAAGATAGCCCATTGTCAAGTGTTTTTGTTTATTAGTGTGGGTGCCACTGCCCTACAAATACTAACAGAGTAATAAAATAAGATTGCTACAATCACAGCCTAACTAGGTTTTACTTGTTACTTTTCTCAAAACAACAGAATTTACTTTTTATATCAGTAGTCTGCATTTGATTCATATATCTATTTAATATCTGCAGGCTGTCATGGATGAGATGAGACTTTTCAGCCTCAGAAGGAGGAGCAAGTATTTGTGCTTAAACTGATCTCAAAATGAAATTGTAATTTTTAAGATTCTCTAGGAGTGGCAACAAGAATATCTCTTTCAAGTTAGCTAAGGAAAACCATGAAAACTTAGTACACTTGTGTGCTGAGATGGCTTCAAAAGGTTCATGCACAGTATTTGATCATTTTTGTCACTTAGTTACCATGAGCTCCGCTCTACACAGATGTAAAGCTGAAGTGCCCTCTTAGCAGCTAGAAATGTGATACTGATAAAATGTATCTTGAAGTGATTTGAAGACATTAGGAAGCTTGTTCCATCTTCCAAATTTGGATGACTTTGGAAAATCTAACATAGATTCTGATAAAGTACTATTCAATTTTTTTTTTAAAGTTAACTGAATTTCTGGTTCTTTTATTGATACCATCATACTACATGAAAAACCTGATTATAATAATTGATCCATAAAGCAATGGTTTTTTCCCTGTGATTTAAAAAAACAAACACCCAAAAGAGCAAATCATGGGCACAGTATATTTTTATTCATTCATGCAAACAGCTGTAACTTTGAACTCATTTAGGAAACCAGCTTTAGTCAATAAAATCCTGGGGCTTTTTTGTAGTGAGTTTTTCAACAGTTATAAGGAAGGCATACCGATTTTCAAAGTGTGACCAGTGGTCAAAATCTCAAAAATGAAGTCTTGGGTTTTTTTTTTCTTCTTTTGGACTTTGGCCAAAATGATTGTTTATTTAAAGCTTGTCTTTGTTTACTTACACTGTGAGGAGCAGAATATATTTGGGGAGTCAGTATAGCCTTTTTGCCCCTTTCCTTCAAGAATTAACAGGTTGACATGAATAAGTCACTGACTCTGTGTAAGAAAGAGGGAAAGAAATTATCAGTTTGACATTTTACCTAAACAAACAGACCCGCCAGAATGATTGAGGTTACATATTCAAGAGAGAAGTGCATAGCTGACACATAGATGCCATATAAAATTGTGATGAATTGCCTCGGGGTTTTATTAATTATTATTGTCACAGTGACAAGAGTAGGAAGGATCATGTGGCAGCTCACATCTACCCTGCTAATGTTGATGAAGAGGAGAAAAGAGCCAAGATAAAATAATGGGTTTGATGTTTTTGCTGTATTTTTAAAAAATATCCACAGTCTGAGATATTTGTATAGCTGCATGTCATTGTGTACTGAAGAAAATAATTTATTTTAATGGGTTTTTTCCCTAGATCCTCTATAACTTTAGACAGTCCCTTTACAGAATTAACAAAAATTCTGGAGTATTTTTATTTGGTGAAATGTTCTACTGTGAAGTTGTTCCCCTATCTATGTTATTGTAGTATTCTCAGCTGGAATACTGTCTATAATTACAGCAGTTATAGACAGACAATTCAGGGCACAAGACATTCTAATTCTATTTCAAGTGTGATCTGAATTACTTTGAGCAAAAAAAACCCAAAAAGGTCCAATTTTGTACTACTGCTGTTCTGCTTCTTGAACTTTGATTTGATAAGCATAATTCTGTCTTTTGAAATAGTGTAAGATAATGTCCATTCTGCAGATTCATGGTATTTAAATGTCTGTTTAGGTAATCTTGATAGCTACTGGAAGCTTTTAAATGAGTAATACACTTGCACTTATTTTTTTCAACCAAGTCTTGTTAAAATATTAAATGTGGGAAATGTTAAAATGTTATGTCTGGAAAAAAATGTTAAAAACATATTAATAGAAAATATGGTGCTGAATTTTCTGTTAGGTCTTTGATATACAGTCTTGCATCTATTTCCTGGTGCTTGCACACAATGTCAAAATTATTTTCACTGAGTAGAAGTATGAAAAATTCATACAGTAATATAATTTTAAAAAATATAAAGGAAACTAAATCCTATCTCTTGAATAAGATATTTTATACTAAATGTTGTCAGAAAAGGCTTCATTGTACTAAGGATTCACTTAGTTTATACTTAGTTGTCAGAAAAGGCTTCATTGTACTAAGGATTCACAATTCGGGAGTCCCTTGTGGAATGGGACACTCAAAAGGGAATGAAGATCAGTACTTTCCCTTTGCAGATGTAAGCAGATCAGCAGAAGGAACAGTCTCTCTTCTGACCAGATGTACTTTGAACCCTGCAATGAAAAAAATAACGGAATTAAATGATCACAGAAGTAAATGGCCAGAATCCATGTCCATTTTGGATTTAGCTTTGTAATTGTCCTTCGTGTATTTAGAAGATAAAATGATTACTGAATTAGTCACCTACCATGGGAAATTATTAAATACTCAGTTTGGAGTTCCTGAAAGCTATAATTCTTATGCAGCTTCTGGGGTATTGATAGACAGATTTCTTATAGCTTTAATTTAAGAGAACTTTAATTGCAATAAAGCAAAGTTTAGTTGAAATGTACTTGTTTTATTCCTAGGAAGGATGATGCATCCTTCACAATCATTGTAACTAGACATTTGGTGTTTATTCTAGTCAGTAAAATACAGTTCTTAGGATGTCAGCACTTCATTTGATCACACGATTTGCCATAGAAACTATATTTATTATATACATGTAAGTATTTAATTTATGAACAAATAAAATGTTTCTTTTATTGAAAAAGACAACTACTGGAACTATTTAGCTGAAGTATTAGGCACAGAAATCAGATCATTAAAATTAACAGCTTTGTTCTATTAAATTTTGTGTCTTTGTCGCTCTCATCTCTTTTCTGCTTGAAGTATGAGATAAACGCTTATTTATAGATTCAGTCTCTTACTGGTTCCTTTTATTGATTATAGTAGGATTATTATTTTGATTGGGGCAGGTAGAGCAAATCACAGATCTTGTATTGACTTTGCTCCATTTGATCTATAAATATAATCAGTAGTAAGAGTGAAATGTTAATGATCATGCTGTTTCAGACACAGACTAGAATTCAGTTCTACTCTTGCACTAAATATGTTTGCTTCAATTTACCTGCATGTCACCATGATTATACCTACTAAACTTGCTACCTGCCAATTTAGAGAACTTCTCTAAATTTTTCCTATTGGTATCAGAACATTTTCTTCAGCAGATGCCCAAAAACCCAACAAAACAACCCCTTCTCATTTATTCTTCCCATAATCTGACTCACTGTCAGTTTTTCCTTCTAATCTTGTTCATTAGAACTGTTAGAAATGTAATGTATTTGTAAACTTTGTCATGTTTTAATTTCAACAAGAAGGAGAGGGAGAGAACTAACTGTACTGATGTACCAGTGGTTTTATGACATGGGCATTGTACAGAAAACCAAAGAAATTAAATTACCACCTCTAAAGAAAATCATCACCAGCTGGTCTATTTCTTATTTTATGATAATTTGTCTCCTTGGTGATGTGCTAGAATTTTCCTGAGCTTATCTGTTGTAACCATGAGAGACAGTGCAATTCTCAGTCCTGTTAAGAGGACAGTTAAGAGACATCACTTCTTGACATGTACAGAACTGTAGCTTTTAAACAGGGAAGGGGCAGAAGGGGAAGACCCCCCACAATTTTAATGGTTTGAGCTTTAAATGGTTTGAGCAGCCCAACAGGAAACTTTGGGAATGGTTCTGTTCACAACCACTTCATGTCCTACATAGGTTTCACTTAAGAGGTCTCCTACATGTTTTGCTTGTAGTTGTGTCAAAAGTCAGAGGATGGCCAAGGAACTGGGGTTTTTTGTGTCAGTTTATCTTTTTTCTATAAAAACAGCACCCCCATAGACTATCCCATAGTTAGCAACTATTTTCTAATCTTAATTTCTTTCTCAGTGTCAAAGCCTATTTGATATAACCTGCAAACCCTGGATAGTGGACTGATCTCTCTTTTTCTCTTTTTCATTTTAATGGAAAATCCTTAAGGCTATGTTGACAAATGAGATTATCAATGCATTATGCCCATGGCTAAGTGTCTTGTTACCTCTTCCTATTTGCAACACAGTACTGAACATTTTACTCTGAAAGCCAACTAAAAATATAGTATCACTTACCAGACAAAAAAAAAAAAATAGGTAAGGCATTGATTAACAAATGTGTATCAAACAGCTAATTGAGGAACCAAGAATTTTATTTAAAGACACTTGTTTCAACCCTTATTTATATATTAAAAAAAAGAATTTTAGTCACCTTCAGCTTTATTGAAGAAATGGCAGTGCTTGGTAAAAATGCTAGATTGCTTTTTTTAAAGGAAAAGAAAAAGACAGCCTTGTGAATCAATAAAATACGTTATATAGTGGTAGTATATTTACAAGTAAATAACATTGTAGGGTGAGTTTATAACCTGTTGCTGGTGAAAAATTGAGTTTTCCAAACTTATAAGCCACTGAGACAATACAACAGGTTGGGTTTATTTCTTTTGGAAAGAATGCTTCTGGATATCCCATAAAATTGCTCTTTACTACTGACTCTTCATCAACTCTGTCATTTCAAAGTAAATTACTGACTTTCCTACAATTCTGAGTGAAGTGGTATTGCAAAAACCAACAACTCTTCATGCTGAGCTGTAGGTTTAAGCCTTACACATAGTTTATTTTGTGATCTTCTAAGGGAAAATGTGTAATGGTAATTTTGTTTTCATGTCAAGGTTCTGTTTTCACTTCCTGTCATGTAGTGTGAAAAATAAATGATAATATTTTTTTAAACTTTTTTTTAATCATTTGCCTGTCAGATAAAATCTTACCCCCCTGATCATTAGTGAAATTTTATCTGTTGACTTAACTGTCACAACGGTTTTCATTTTTCTTGTGCTTGATTATTATATAATATAAATAGAGTAAACTATTTTTATGACTGGATAGAAATACTTTGCAATCAAAATTTAGTCTTTACAGTTGTTGCAAAAGTATCATTACCTGCAGCAAGTCATGAAATGACACTGAGTTCAAAAGTGTAAAAACTAATGATTAAGGAGCTCATAATACTGTTACATGAGTGTCTTCATTGTTATAAGGACTTTATAGGTTTGATAAGTGCTAAATAGTTTTACTGCAAGTAGGCCACAAAGATGGTACAATACAGCTGTTACATAATGATGTGGGATAGTTTCTTCTCTGTCTTCCCCTCGTGACCTTGAGCAATATAAAGATATGATGTAGATCATTATTTAAGTAGCAGGAGTGATGAAGGAGTGGGATTTTTAAATTGGTGGCTTCCATAAATCATAAATTAAAATGAAAGTATAGAAATGGGTTTTTAAATTTTCAGGCATGGATAAGTGCATCTCAGGCAAGTCTTAATGAGTGGTTTTGTAGTCCTAAGGTATACTTACTATGGTGACAATTTCTTAACTAAGAGTGAGCATAATGCAAACATATATTTCATTTGGTGGAACTGTATTGAATCATTAGTAAATGAATTGTCACTTGCTGGAAAATTTCAGCTTTCTAGAGTCATCAGGAGTTCCCTTGCACTTTATTTGGCAATAGTAGTGTTGTGTGTAGCCCTCTAGTTGAAGGAAATTGGATACAGGGTTTCATCCTGGTCAGCCTGGTTTTTGCAAGTTCAGTTTCTGTTCCTGGAGTCTGATGAGTTCAACAGCTGTGAAAATTTTGCATTTGCAATTACCAAAAGAATCTCTAATTTTCATGATGCAGCTTAGCCTTTAATGAGCAGAATAGTATCTCAGGAGGTCTGCATAACTGCCTGTGCATTATGAGAGTGCAACCAGAACACACACACACGCACACACACACACACACACACACACACACACACACACACACAAACTGTGCGTGATGAATGCATCTAATTCTGAGCTGTAGCTTTGGAGTGACTTGTAGGAATTTCACCATAGAAATGGAAGATATAGAATATATTCCAGTTCCCACTATATTTTTCTTATAGAAAATCTGTTTAAATTAGAACTTACTGCTAAAACTAAAGTTGATCCTTTTACCTTAAACTTTTAAGTAGTATTTTAATCAAGCTAAAAGCTATATTTATAATTGCACTAAAAAGATAAATATTTTAAATTTTCCCTCACTATTTCTAAACATGTAGTTTCTTACCTATATGAAAATACGCAGGGGTGGTTTCTGTGAAAAGCCTCTCCCGTGTCCAATAGAGTCAATGCCAGTGGGCTCCAGGACAGACCCACTGCTGTCTCAAGCTGAGCCAATCAGAGAGGGTCATAACACTTCTGGGATAAAGTATTTAAGAAGGAAAAAAATAGAAAGTTATTAGGCAGATATAGCTGTGCTCAGAGAAGAGTGAGATTATGTGAAAGGAACAAAGATGCAGACACCAAAGTCAGTGAATAAGGAGGGGGAGGAGGTGCTCCAGGCACTGGAGCTGAGCTTCCCCTGAAGCCCATGGTGAAGACCATGGTGAAGCAGCCCTTGGAGGTCAACAGAGGTAAATGTAAAATGAAATGTTAGGAGTGAGCAGGCTCTTCAAGACTTCAAGAAAACGTGGACTAGTAAGCTCCCAGACTGCCTGAAAACTGTACATCTGCTGAGCCTTAAGTTGTTTCATTAAGCTTGAACAAAACTTAAATTCAACTGTTGGAAAGACATTGATCAAAAAATACAAAATCAGAACAAAACAAATTGAGCAAAAGACTTCATTTTTAGTTTGTTTTTTTTTTTTAAGCTGCTGATTAATTCACTAAGAGTGGACAAAAAATTGGATTTATATTAGGGAAATTTATTTTCAGACCTTAGGTCACCAAATGTCATAGTTTAGGAATGGCACTCCCCAGTTTATTGATCCCTCTGCTATCAAAGGTCCAAACCAGACAAGGCTTTCCTGCCCCTCCTCCAGCAAGAGACAAAAAAGGTGGAGATTACAGATTGAGATAAAAACAATTTACTGGAAACCGCAATGGGATAAGAAAGTGAACAATGATACTAATAATGAGAGTATAGAAACAAGAGTGATTTAAATACAAAAATTACTCACTGGCCAACCTGACATGACCCTGAGACAATGAACAAGGGACATACAGACCCTCTGCACCCGCACTTTTTTCTTTCTAACCATGGTTCATGCCCATGTTCTTCTGGGGAGTGAGAATGCCCCTGGATGTGATCGGAAGTCCTATAGAGTGCTAAAGTGCTACAGACTAACACCAAGGCATACCCACACAGCTCCTGGCAGGGTCCCCTCACAGCTTCTGTGAAAAAACTAACTCTATCCTAGCCAAAAATCAGGATACTAAGGAGTAACAAGGAGCGTTGGACACACCAGCTATTTTGGTCATAGCAAGTAAAGGCATGTTGATAGAAATCCCCATCTGCTAGAAAAAGGAGTGCCATAAATATATTGGTAAATTACAGGGAACCTGTATTTCAACCAAGTTGACAGCTGCAGTGTAGTAGGATGATTATTTATTTCCCAGTGTTTGAAGGTGCTAGAGCTTATTCAAAAAAGGCTAAAAGAATTAACTTTAGCATGTGACAGTTATAGGGTTTTTTAATTGCTTCTGTTTCAGAAATTTGTAGTTTTTAATCTGATGTTTGAAGCAAGTAGGGTGGTTAAAATACTTGTTTAGTGAGAAGCACTAGACAATTTAAGTTTTAAATGAAATCTAGCAGTTGGCTGTGGCTTACTGAACTACTAGAACAATACTGTGTAAGATTTGTTAATCATTTTGAAGAAACACAATGCCATCTGTAAGAGTGTCCTCTAGGCAGGTTTTGGATAATGGCTTCTCCTTGTGTGGCTGCCCTGAATGGCCTTTTGAGCCCAAGCCATCTGTTGTCAACATGACCACATTTTCTTATTCAATTGTATTCCAATACTTTAGTCAATTCATTGGTAAATTAGGGAAAAAAGAGTTTGAAGTAGCTTCTTGTAAGAGTTACATGGTTCAAAACTTTCCTTACCTGCCCTTGTTTGTCTCTTTTTTTCTTTTCCATTTCTCTGGCTTTCAGTTATTCATCTCTACTACATTAGAAGTGTCATGTAAGTTTATATCTGTTGTTTGCAACAGATCAGTTTTGCTATTTCTGCTGAAGGACTTGCTCAAAGATTATGATGGACTCATTATACTAAAAGTAATTTTATAACCTTTTAAAAGCCAGGATTAAATTGTATGGAAATATATAATACTTTTGTACTGTTGAAATACATATTCTTTTTTGTCTTGGTATTTTAATTTCAGCTGTATTTTCTACTCAAATCTATATTTTCTATCACGTCTGTGATCTTATTTATAAGGCAATATCTGAATACTTTTGTACACCTATATAAACAATGCCTTTGTATCTCATTTTTAGGGTTCCAACTTAATACTTTTTATTAATGTCATTCTACATTGGTAGAAGGACATTAATTCTACCAATGAAGAATGCAGAATTAATTCTACCATATCAGGGGGAAAAAAAGAACTAAAGACCATTCTGCATCCTTTAATTAATAAATTAATTCTAAATTTTTAGTGTATTCAAATTTATGTAGATCAAAATTATTAAAATAAGCAAGTGTGACTTTATGTGTATTTTTAAGTAAATCAAATTGACTTGCTCTTTTCTGACTGTGTCAAATTTTTAAAAATAAAATCTACTGCAGATGACTTAGTGTATGAATAGATACTGTTTATAAACAACTTAATCATGACTCTACCTTGCTGTTCTTTGCTGTAAAACACTATATGAAAACAGAGAAGAGCTTATGTGCTGCTAAGTGCAGCACCTAAGAAATCTCCTAATAAATGTCCTTGCAAATAAAAAAAGGTCTCCTGCAGGATATGTATTCTGATCATTAAAATTATTCACAAATCAATTATTTAATTTTGATCTGAGTTAAATAAAACAATTTGTAAGCTTGAAATTATCTTCAAGGTGGGGGTAACTGACATTTTAGAGAAAATGCAGTGAAATTTCTGGTGGAAAATTTCATTCAGCTAATTCTCCCTGTGAATATATTTGTGGATTGAAGCTGTCCTCTATAATCTCTCTTTTATTCCATTACTTCTAACTTTCTGAATTCAAATAACTGCAGTGTATTCAGTTCTTTTATACAATGACAAAATATACCTTTTCTCCAAATATTGTAAAGACATCAAATATATGCATCCTTTTTTCTTTTTCAGTGATGACAGTATTCTGTGCTACATAAAACAAATAATTTCTAGTACACTTGATAAAGAATAATTTAAATGTTTTGTTTTCATTTTTAAACCATATTATTTAATGACCAAAATTTTGTTTGATATTTCTGTTAGATATCTAGAACTGTTAGATACTTTAAAATGGAAACCTTTAAAAAATAAAATGTAAATAAATGTAAATATAAGGAGCTTAATGGATAACCAAATTGACTCTATTACATTAATCAGTGCATGTAATACCTTTTTTAATTGAAACAGTGTCATTGCATTTCTGTTTGACTTCTTGACTGGAAAGAGGTTAATATTTACATATGTAAGCTTTTATTTTCACTATAATAGAGAGACAAAGCTGCAATATTGTTCAATTTACAAACTTTATAGAATCCTAGAATGACTTTGTTTGGAAGGCATTTTAAACATCATTGATTTCCAACCCTCTCCCACAAGATCAGTTTTCTCAAAATGCCATAAAGCCTGTCCAGGAACAGTGGCACCCATAGCATATGTGGCACCCATAGCTTCTCTGGGCAACCTTTTCCAGTGCCTCAACACCCTCTAAGTATATTTCCTTCCTGACATCTAATCTAAATCTCTTCTCTTTTAGTATAAAAGCGTTTCTCCTTGTCTTACCTCTATCTAGCTGGGTAAAGTGTTGTCTTTCCTCTTTTTTTATAAGCCTTCTTTAGGTACTGGAATGCCACAATGAGGTCTCCAAGGCACCTGCCTTCCCCAGGCCTTTCCTCTCTCAGCCTGTCATTGTAGGAGGAATGTTCCAGTCTGCTGATTATCTTTGTGACCCTCTTCTGTGCCACAGCTTGTCACTCAGCTCTAGAAAAGCTGCCCTTTTTTACAGTATCTTTCTACAGGGAATTTTAGGGTCTTTCGTCTAGCCTCCAGGGAGTATTTCTCAAGGCTTCTTGAAGGTCATTCTTGCCATTTTTGCTTACATTTGAAAAGTATTCAGGACAAATTATGGAGGGAATAAGGGCTCCTGGGTTATCCATTTTTATTCTTAGGCTGGTGTTAACACTGGGAGAATGAGTAAATGTCTAGATACACTGCCATAACTTGTTACATTTTAAATTGTAGGTGTTGGAACCTGAAGCATGAACACCCAATATTTTTTTCTAATAGCATAATGGCCACTGAAGAAAGATATGCAGTGTAACACATTTGTACATAATACTACTTGTTGTGGCACGCATCTGACCTCCGGTGATGTCTCTGACCTGGCTAGCAGCAGAGCAGCCGGAGATGGGCCTGCAACAGCAGGCCGAGGGATCTGCAGGGCGCACGGGGAAGCTCCAGGATGGTGTGCTCGCATGGAACAGCAGCAAGGAAGGGATGGGTACAAATAAAGTGCCAAAACGGAACATATTTATTAAACAAATAAAAAGGCACAAACAAGAGTGCAAAACAAAACATAAAGATGCTACTTCGAAGGACCCTGAAGTAGGACTGACATGCATACACATGGTCTCTCATAGAACGTTCTAGAAACATTCTGGCCAATCACAGGCTGTTGATCTGCATGGCCACTCCCAGTTTGTCCCAGTGTCTTTTGCTGCTCACCATAAGCTGCCTGGATGTCATCAGTTGTGGCTTCTTATTTCTTGAGGCTTGATGTTGGTTGTCCATAGTGTGGCTGTGAGGCCAGTGTCCAGCCAGTCTGCTCCAGGACAAGCTCCCACAGATACTTTGTTTTGAAGTCAAGGCCTTCAAAGCATCACATAATTTATATAGGTCTGAGTAGTTTCTTACTGCATTTTCAGATTCCAAATGCATCTAAAGCAGAAGATGGAGCTTATCTGGAGTAGGACTGATATTATAGCAAGGGAGATTTCAAATTGCTTGTATTGCTGCATGAAACATCTGTTTAACCAGCCCTTCCTCCTGCCTAAGACTGCTCCTTGATTAGGCACTTCCCATATGCTGAACTAAATTAGGATGTTAATGTATGTGGTAATTGTTTATTATTATGATAATAATATTTTAAAATCTGATTTATGTTTATAGTTATTGCCAGTCTTTCTTCTTACTATTGCCTTAGAATCAGAGCGCTTGAAACATCTTCAAGGATTTCTGAATTTCCTGTGGCATATATCAAGTAAAACAATAAAGATGACCTCCAAAGCTGTGGACACTGTAGTCTTTATGATCCCAACTGAGAAAATACAAGAAATCTTCTTGATTCATTCTCAGTCAGTGAATAAAGAATAGATTTTATATTTATCAAATAGAAATTTGAATCACTAGTCTTAACCCTAGAGGTTGTATACAGAATGTAAATCTGTCAATCACATTAATGAACTCACAGCCACTCTTCAATTATTTCTGCAAAAAGACTTGAGAATGTGTAATTTTTGCAGTATAATAGCATGACATGTTGAGAAGTTCCAGAGTTAAGTCATATCCACTGAGTGCTCTGTCTCTGTACTGCAGACCTGTGTGGTGGTTGAAGCATCTTTGATGTTCTCAAACCTGCTTAGGAAAAGAAGCAAAAAACCCCAAACCTGACTAGAATATTTTGTGACTTTTCTCCCTGCCCTGTGACTTCAAATATTTTTTTAATGTTTCTCTCATGGAATACTCACCGTTTCCTCTAGCTGATGGTTCCTTGAAGCACTGGGATGCAGTATGAGGGACTGTCTATGTAAAGTAATGTCTTACTTTGATATTAGCCAGGATTATATCCTCTTTAATTATATTTTTTAACAGAGAGGGTATACTGAGAATGTACTAAGAATATATTGGGAGGGACTGGTCCTAAATTTATTTGACATAATTACAAGGTTATGCATGTTTAGTTTATATATTTGCATTTCAGAGGAACATTGTCATTAACTTTACTTTTACTTTTACATTTACTTTATTTAAAAGTTTTGCTAGCTTTAAATAGAATATTACTCTCCATTTTCATTGACACTGTTGTTTTGAAATTTTTAAATTCTAAAATGTAAATTGAAATGATAGTAAAAATACATTCAGTCTGTGATTGAGTTTTGAATATAAGAGAAATAATTCAAGTTTTATGTGAAAAAGATGGGAAAAAAACCAGAAAGATGCAAAAAGCATGAAGCACCTTTTAACACCCTAGGTAAATGAAACTTTATGCAGTGCAGAAAGAGTAAAAACTAGACATGGACATTTCAAGAGCACACAAAAGTTTTTTTCTTCAAATTAAACCAGTGAAATATTGGGAATATGACTGCATGCATAAAAATGATGTATCCAGAAAATGCTTGTAGACGCTGCAAGATTTAAATATATTTTGAAAGTGAGATACTCAAATCAATGATACTTGCTCCTCACATGTATCTCAGTAGCAGTGGACAATACTTTATAGTGGTGGATGAAGTGGAAACCTGGCAAGATTGTAACAGAGGAAGATAAAGGTTTCTGACAGGAATTTGTTTGAGCACCTTTTCATCTCTTTTCAGTCTAAATGATAATTGTTAGAGCTAAAATATATCTTAATACCTAGTTTTTAGTTACATTCCAAAATACTGTCTGGTAAAGGTATTAAGCATGCTAATATGTAAAAGAATATAATTAAGTGAGCTGAAGTCCCTGGTGGCTCTGAACCAGTAGAGACAATAAATTGGTTTACTGATTTGAGAGATTTTTTTTTTTTTTTCTCTCCATCTGGAAAGATAAAATCAGGCAGATTTGTTTTACAGGGAATTGGATTTATTTTGTCATGACAGCATGTCATGCAAACACCATCTGTTAAAAGTACACTTGACAGTTCACTGGGGAAAATAGGAGCTAAAATCTGTGCCATGTCTAACAAGGCCTGTAGACATCCAGGAAGAAGTGTTGAGTTCCAGACACAGGATGCCTGTCCTAATCAGAGAGACAGTGTTTCTCTGGATAAGCAAGAGGCTAAACCACCATGCCCTGATATTGGCGTGAGAGTGTGTTGACACCTTGTGAGAGTAAAGTAGTGGCTGAGAAGAAAATTTTGCAAAGGTTGTCATCCATTTGGGAAGATCATTTCATTCTGTGCTATGACTAAGGTTTCATTCGGCATTTACTGATGACCCAAAGTACTTAAACATTTTGTATATACATAGATCTGTACAAGGAGATGGCTTCACTCCAATGTGGTATGTGATGTCCTTAAAACACAGTAGCAAAGGTAGCATTCTCCACCCTGTATAACAGTTGTTACCACAAGGTTCATGTTTAGTAAAGTTAGTAAGTTGAATAACCATACCAGTTGTTTTGCTTACGTTTGTGTTTTGGTGATTCGTAATCAGAACTGAATCTGATATCCACTAACATAGCTACAGTTCTCTGCTAAAAGTAGTAAATATTTGACTTTTTCTTTTTTTTTTTTTTTGAAACAGTGGAAGAAATATTAGTGGGGAGAGAATTTATTTTAAGAAACATCAGTGTAGAAGCAGGCTGCTTTTGTAGCAAGACCAGGTTTTTCACTATAACTGCATTTCAGTGCTGACACTTTTCAAGCTACTACAAGATTAAACTTTCAGAATAAAATATATGAATACTCACTAGTATATGATTTCTCTGAAAGCCTTTATTCACACCCAAAAAGCTTTATAAATCTAAGTAATATTAGTGAAATTAGCAGGATTGAGTTGTAGAGTTGGTGAATTCCACGTGCTATACATGGACAAAAGTCCAGATGAACTGAATTTTTATTCATGTTTGGCTTTTGTATTTAGAAGGAAATAGTTTTTTAATTATGACCTTATATTTTCAGTTGTGTCTTCAAAGAAATTTTTTATATTATCATAATCTTTCTTGATGTAGTGTACAGAACAAGTATGCAGGGCAATGAGTAGTGTTAAAAAATATGGATAAAGAGATAATTCCTGTATTCTTAAAACATTCTAGATTTTAAAAAAAGCATATTTTGAAATATACTGTAATCATTGCAACTTCTCTACTTCTCTACAGAAGACCTGACCTGTGCTCAGGTCAAGAACTATGGTCCATAATAATATATTGTCTCAGTTGTATTTTTATAGTGCTGTAATACAGTTTTTTAGCTCATTAGATCTTCTCTTGTAAATCTTTGAATTTCTATATAAATGAATTGTCCCTGAAGCTGCCAAATCAGACATGAAGATTTATAGGTCTTAAAATCTGATTGTATGTATCCTATTTGTCACCACTCCTTTTGTTGCTATATTAAATTTGAAAGCATATCACTGTGTGGGAAAACCAGCTGCTTTTTACATCTAAGCTCTCATCACCTTTCAGCTGTAATGCTGTCATCTGTAATCCACTCAGATTTATGTAATTTATTTTATGCAGCTAAAATATTCCAATTAACTTTGTTTTGTTTTGTTTTAAATTCTGGAAGAATGCTCTGTCCTTTTCTTAGAAATTTCCCAAAAATCTTTTAAGATGGAAAATATGATCCACAAATTTCTACTAGTTCTGTTTTTTGTGGAGGAAACAGAAATACTGGAGGCATATAATTGTTGAGGGTTGGCTCCAGCTGGGTCCCAGGCACCCACCAAAGCCTCTCCATCACCCCCCTCCACAACTGGATGGGGGAGAGAAAACACAACCAAGAGTTCATGAGTTGAGATAAGAACTGGGAAAGATCACTCACCAAATACTATCATGGGCAAAACAGACTGGAATTAGGGATATTGCATTTATACTAACAAAATCAGAGGAGGGTAATGTGAAGTAAAGAAAGACCTTATAAAGACCTTCTCCCACCCTTCCCTCCTTCCCAGCTCTACCTTCTCCCCCAGATGTACAGGGTGATGGGAATGGGATTATGTTCACTTAGTTCATCACACGTTGTTGTTGCTGCTCAGAGAGGAAGCAGCTCCAGCATGTTATTCTTCTCATGGGAGATAATTCTCCGTTAACTTCTCCAATGTGAATCCATCCTCCCCAGACTGCTGCAGTATGGGGGGCAGTCCTACAAAGACAGGCTGCTCCAGTGTAGGTCCTTTACAGGGACACCAGTCCCACCAGCAAACGTGCTCCAGCATGGGCTCCTTTCTCCACAGGTTTGCAGGATCCTTCATCTGCATCCCTGTGGTTCTCCATGGGCAGCAGGAGCACAGCTGCCTCACCATGGGCTGCAGGGGAATTTTGGCTCCAGTGCCTGGAGCACCTCTTCCCCATCCTTCTGCACTGGTCCTGGTGTCTGCAGAGCTGCTCCTTTCACACGTTCTAACCCTGCTTTTCTCTGGCTGCAATTACACCTGCACAATCACTTTTTTTTTTAGTCAATTCTCCCATAGATGTTATCATCATTTCTAATTGGCCCAGCCTTGACAATCAGCCGGTCAACTTTGGTTTGGAGCTGCCAGAGATTGGCTCTGCTGGACATGGAGGAATCTTCTGGCAGCTTCTCATAGAAGCCACCCCTGTAGTTTTCCCCCCTTCCTCCCCTCGTCCCCACTACCAAAGTCTGGCAATGCAAACCCACCACAGACTTTATGTCAGTTCTTCCCTTTTTCAACTGGAAACACCATACGTCTATATGAGCAGGATAAAAAGCACATGTGTGTTCAGGTTTTCTGAATATTTGGTCTTCTTCTTTGTATCATTTATTTATGATAAATAACTTCTAACTTCACATTTTCCTTAATTAACATTTCAGGAGTGTAGTAGAAAAAAGGGGGACACAATGTTCAAATTGTTTTGAATTTTGAGAGTACCATAAGTCTGGATATCTGTATACATAGTATGATTTAATTATCTGAGAGTCTGGATGAAGAAAAAATGGAGGGTAAAAAGAGTGGAACAGTATAAGATACCTTGTCTTTATCTTCTTAGCTGAAAACAAAAAATGGAGATTTGAGCCTCATTTGCATGATCACATATTCAGCTGGATAAAAATGCATTGTTCAATGTCATATCTTGTATATTTTTTGAGATTAACTTTATCTTCAGCTGAGGTAGTGATTGGTCAAAAGTTGGGCTCAATGATCTCAGATGTCTTTTCCAATCTAAATGATTTTGGGATTCATAAAAATATTCCTGCTATACAGTTCTACAGTATCACAGTTGGGTTCTTGCCTTTTGTTTATTTTAAATCTTATTATAGACAGATTTTATTATGAAGATTTTATTTTCTCTTATATTTCTTAACCTTACAGTGATATGTTGTGAAGATTTCAGAGGGTGGTTTCATGAAATTTTTCTTTTTCCTGTCTGAGGAAAAATTTGAATTCTAGTGTATTCATAAAAAGAATGACTGTTGGAAATCAATCATTTCCCACAGAAGAAATCTTTTTTTTTTTTTTTTGCCATAACAAATGAAAATAAATAATACATAAATAAATCAATTATGTGAGGATTCTTTTTGGTAACAATTTTCACTGGTTCAAGAAAAAAAAGTCAAAATACAGTTGCATTCAGGCAATGGAAGTTTATGTATGGGAAATGTAAAGAATCATCTCTAGAGCTGCATGTCTAATGTGTTTTTTCTTTACTTTACAGTGACCCAGGGTGGGGATGCAATTGCATCTGATACATGTCCTGATCCTGGAATTCCTGAAAATGGGAAGAGGGTAGGCTCTGACTTCAGGTAGGTCCATTTCAAGCTTTTTACTATGAGGATAGTAAAACATTGAAGTTTGTGAAAGAATTTGTAGAATCTCCATGCAGGAAGGCATTCAGAACTCAGCCGAGCAGGTCTCTGAGCCCTCTCGTCCAACTGGGCTTGCTTCAAATGGAGTAGATGATGTGCTCTTCCAATCTTCTTTATTCTGTGAATCTGTAAATGTCATAAATGAATCTATACATTTCATACAGCTTTTATGTGTTCATGATACACGGTTGGCCAAACACACTCTCATCTAATTGTGGTCCAAATCAGTGGCATATGAACAATTGTTAAGAAACAGCAGGTTCAAGGGCACTGATAAGCTCTGAGTGGGTAAGGAAGAAAATTGCTTCTTTTCACCTCTAGGAGGTAGACTGTAAATTGAAAGAGAAAGCAAACGAAATAGTTTTGGTGAAACTGGCTCAAAGACCCAAAGCGTGAGTCCAAAGAAGATCTCAACCACAAATTTCCCAGCAATGCATAAAAATGCCAAGAGGGAAAACCCAAAAGAACCTTAAAGCTCAAGGTACATTTTAAGATATCCAAGGGAGTCAAATGCCAAAGGCCTTTGCAAACCACAGTTAACTATGTTTTGAACACAAATTCTTAGGAATGAATGTGAGTTAAAGGTATCTTAAATGCCTGGGGCTTACTTATGAGCATTGCTTGTGCCTATAAACTGACAGAGTAAGGCTGTTCCCCTATCTCTTTCATCCCAGCCTCCTATAACATTTTCATTTCACCAAGTGTATCTTACTGTTCATGAGGATAAACAAATGCATAAGGTGCTCAACGAGCAATATCATATAACATAAATAAAACATGTTGTGTACTTTGATCACATTAATCGTGTGCATGTTTTGGGCCTCCAGTTCTGAATATTATTTGAGAGAAATGATAACAGTTTGTTTTCTACCTAAACATTACTTACTATCTGAAAAACTCATTATGTTACAGCAAATGTTTTTCATGTACTTTAAAGTTTGTTAATAACTACTTAAAACATATCTATCTTAAACTTAACTGTCTAAATCAAGAAGGGTATTTAATATAGAAATTTTGACTGGAATTTGTTTTTTGTTTTTCTGAAATGACAAATCAAGCTCTTCCACAGGAGAAGGGGAAATAATATTTCCTGCCGCTTGCATTTCTCCAATGTAATAAAAGTACTCTGGAGACTAAAGAAAGGCAATGTTTGTTTTGTTGGTTTTTTTTTCTTTTCTAAGTGGCAAGTATAAACACCAGAAGGAGCTATTGCTCTTGTCAGGAGAATGACAACTGTGAATATTAATCTGAAATAAAACATGTGAAAATGCACATTATTCAAAATCTTTTCCAGTCTACTGAAAAACATGTTATAAGTGGGATTGATGGAGAGGCAGAGGGTTTATTTTTCAGACAGCCTGAGACCCAACTGATTCAGTGATGACAAGTTCTTTGAAAAAGGTTTCACCGTTTTCAGCATAATAATGGCATTCATTCTAATATAATAAAGCAAACAAAGAGATATTGAAATCTTAACCTTTTCTTTCTCTCCTCCTGCTATGCTTCTACTGTGTTCATTTCAGGAAGTAGGGAGATAATTTTCAGTGATTTTAAAACAATTCAATGGATATTTAGATACATTTTGGGGGAGAAACAACAAGTCAGACTTGGCTAGAGTAAGGAGGATGTAATCAATACAATTTTGAGGTCAATATCACATTTTATATTTATGTGAGATTGAAAACCAGTAGATTGTTTAAATGAAATCTGAAATATATCTAAATAATACTGTTTCAGCTCTGCTTAAATATCATATGATATGTGTGGTAATGTGAAAATGCAGTCATTTCCCACAATTTCACCAACGCTTGTAAAACAAATGGCTTTTAAATTTCCAAAACAAATTTTGAAAATTAAATTAAATTTTTCATGTTAGTATTTTCTTTTTTTAAATATCTTCTTCCAGTCAAATTCTAGCCTTCTTTACAAACCCACAAATTATTTTTGGATGGAGTTCAAATTTAAAATAGAAAAAGAAAAATGAGGAAGCAGATTTCTTCCTTGTGTTCAAAGTTTACAGAGAGAAGTACCAAAGCAAAACACAAGACTTCTGGTTCTCACAGATTTGCTCAGTGACTATTGAGGTGGAGATGAGAAAAACAAAACAAAACAAAATAAAACAAAAAACCAACAAAACTCCCCAAACTCAATTAAAACCTTTCATTCTTAACTAGTGGATATTAAATGAACTAGGAATTTTCTTTGAAATCACATATCAAACAAGCTATAAGACATCTTCAAAAGGATGTCCTCTTTTTAAATGGGAAACTGTCAAGATTAATCAATGGAGAGACTCAGAAATTTCGATGTGAGAATTGTTTTATTGTAGACTGTGATCCAGATGCATCCCCTCTCCTGAGATGCTTCTTTAGATCCATAAGGAACTTTGAGTACTTTGTGCCTTGCTCTTTAATGTGACTTTTTTGCTATGTTTCTTCTTTGTTTTTATCATGTTGTATTTAGCATATTTATTTTGTGTACTTTAGTTTGTGTTCAGATATTTCAGAAGATTATACCCACTGTGCAAAACATATCAAGTTCACATTAATTGCCATTATATCCTTAGATACAAGCTATTTCCAGAGCTTTAGGAAAAAACACCCCAACCCCCTGAAGTACATTTGTAGAAAAATATCGAAACAAATTGAATCATCACGAGTGTATAGCTTAGTGTGTAATGTTTTATCTATGCATTAATAAAAACTTTAAAAGTATTTCTGCAATGATCACAACACAATCTAAATATAAAATCCTTACCTTGCTGCATTAGACATAAAATTATTTGTATTCCTCCTGTTCATCTCCCTCTCTCCTGTTTTTTCTTTCTGAGAGGGATGTTCAGGCATTTTAAATTATTAATTGCTATTGGAGACAGCCAGTAATTGTACATTTAATTTCATTCTGTGTTTTTGTATGTGCACAGTTTTGTAATTCTCCTTATGTGCCTTGATGGTAGCAAACTTAAGGGAAATGTTGGTTTTCATGTTGCTTCATGCATCATTACATTTGTGGCATGGTCTTCATCCAATGTGATTTTTAAATACTTTACTTCTCAATTTCTGTTTATCACTGCTAGATAACAGCTTGGGGTTTTTTTCCAAGAAAAAGAAACACAGAGATCCTAATTCTAAAAAATAGGAGGAAATGCCATTAAAAAAATGTGTTTATGGCATTAAAATGTCAGATTAATGAGTAATATTTTCTTTACCAATAAAATAAACTAAATTTTATTAATTTGAGATTTTTTTTTTCAAAAATTACTTGGTCTCTTTTTCTGAGGGCTTTAAGAATGTTCTGAAGATTATGACAAGTATAAAATAAAGACAATTTTAGAAACTTACATTACTTTTCAAGAATTTTAGCATTTTGCATAAATTATGGAAGAAAAAGGCCAATATTTTCCCTGCCTTTCTGAGTTTTCTTATTTAACAGCTCAAGAACAAAGTGACAGGAAAAGCAGTTTTCAAAGCTTTTTGAGATTTGAAGCATCATACTAAAACTTTAAAATTAACCAAAACAAAGTCCTAAAAAAGTTTTCTGACAGAATGAAAAAGTACAATAGAACCACATAATATCAATAAACAATGCAGTTAGCATTTATGAGATTGCCTGAGAAGCCAAGAAAATACTTGTCCATGAAGGGTGGGAATGAGCTTGTGATAGTGAATGGCATTACATGCAGTTCTTCCCAGCACAGTTTATAGCATGGAGCCTCCTGAGTGCCATACAGCAATCCCCTGGTGTTTAGGACTCAACAACTCACAGAGACTAAACTGAGAAATCTGCTTTGTTGAGTTCACTTACTTCATGACACGGGACTATCAAATACAAATTTTAAAAGTGCAAGAAAACAAACAGCAGAACCAGTTGATTATGGCAGGGAACAAAGAATGTCACAAATAATAAATGGAACCAGATATGTAAATACTGTTTAGGTAAACTCTCTGTGATATAGACCATAAGTGTATACAGTTTTTTAAAATCTTCATAATAATTGGGCAGCATAAGTAATTCCAAAAGGATATATTTCAGTGTTACAAGTGTAATAGTCAAATTTCAGTCCTAAACAATTTATAGTTTAATGAAATGTTTTAGAGGAAATTTCAACAGGGTCAGGAATAGTTAATGAATTTTCTGCCACTGAATAAAATTAGTATTTCCTGCTTTTATGTTTTGAAAAATGTCCAAATTGTTTATTCTCTCATTTGAGTGAATATAGCAATGTTGAAATTATTAATTAAGTTCTGTTGCCAGAAAGAATTGTATATATTTTTGATTGATATATAAAAATTGATTTATATTTTATTAGATAAAATATATATTCATATATTCATTGAACTCATACTGTAAAAGAATTTAGTGTCACAATTGTTTTGTATTCCCTAAAATGTGGGCAAACTGAATAATAGACCTTTTCCCTAGAGTATAAGTTGTTTTTTTATGAATACAATATTGATAGAGCACATGAATTTTTTTGTTTGGATCTGGAAATATAGTCATTTGGCAATATTTACATTTATTTGAGAATGTTGATATTAAAACATGTTTAATTCCTTCCTTCTTTCTCCCCTTTTTCTCCTAGGGTGGGTGCAAGTGTACAGTTTTCCTGTGAGGACAATTATGTGCTGCAAGGTTCTAAGAGCATCACTTGCCAGAGAGTGACAGATACACTGGCTGCCTGGAGTGACCACAGGCCAATTTGCAGAGGTAACTGCAATTCTTTGGAATTTTTTTGTGAAGTTTGGAAGGGTAATTTATAGTTTTTGCTGCAATTAAATTCAAAACTAAGCAAACTAAAACAGGGAAAAATATCTCACGTATATGTGTATATTTCATTATAAATGTACAAAGATTTTTGCTTGAAGTATGCAAAGATGTAGCTTGAAGTATGCAATCAAATGTGTAGAAAGACTATCAATTTAGGGAACAAATTTCACTTAAATAGCTTTAATTTCACTTAGTCTATCTTTTTGTCATGATAAACTTACTTTAAATAGAACTGATTGGTTAGGTTTATGTTAATTTTTTCTAAATTAATTACTAAATATGAGATTCTCACTATCACACAATGTTTTTGTCAGTCACAGATATTTACCTAGTCCTGATTTTTCAGTAAATTCCTTTCTGTTCATCTATTTTGCTCAACTTTACGTAAAACCTGACCTTCTAACGTATTTCTAAATGGTTTTGCATTTAGACCCCCCTGCTTTTAATTCCTGCCCACCCCACTTTTAATGAGGAACAGGGGAAGTGGCTTTTTGATGCTTTCTATGTTTTTCCATTGCAATCTACTGTCTTCAAGAAAAGCACAGAAAAATATATAAGTGCTTCCAAAGTACATCAGATCTGAGGTGTATAGGAAAAAATAAAGAATGGACCACACCAGGGTCACATGTAGGGAGGCCCCAGACACTGCATACATTAGCTTGGTGCTGATGTGAATGCTCCCAGTTTCCTTTAATTCCAAACAAAAATCTTACAGTGATCCATTCCTGCTTCCTGTAGGCAGAATACAAGGCTATCTAACATTTTTGTGCAATCTTTTGCAATAATTCATTTCCTAAACAGACCTCAGGGCTCAACTTCAGTTGTCTTCTTGCTTGGCTTTACTCCTTTCCCCTCCCTATCCTTTTAGCCTTATCTTAGAACTTTGAATAGGAGAAAGGTAAAGGAGTAACAGCTTGAATCTAAAATCTCTCTACAGGGGAGATGTTTCTTAGCCTTTCTTCTTTGAGGACAGCTACAGGAGGGACTGACTGGTGTTTTTATTGCTACAAAGTTGCCCCTCTGGATTAGTGTCTGCTGTAGCAGACTTTAGGCAGGAGGAATTGAAAATAAAGTAATAGATTGTGTGATAGTTATGGTCCTGGAGGTATAGTGTTTCTAGCAGTTACTAGAAAGAAAATGCCCTGTATTTCAGATCCCATTATCTTGTCCTTGTTATTCCCTCAATTAAAAGAATACAGATTGCTTAATACAGCAGCAAAGTGTCAAGCTTTCTGTATTGTTAGTAGGCAGCATAGTGCGGCATCCTTAAATGTGATGAGCTTTTTGTGACACTTAGGGACATGGTTTCGTGATGACCAGACCTCTTTGCTAACCTAAGTGACCCTGTGACTTTCTTTTTCCATGTTAAGTACAGGCACCTTTTTTATAACTGTTAAATGATGCTATTGTAGAATTTCCTGTGTAGATGAGGGGTTTGTTTAGACTTCTGCTGGGATTGTAACAGAAGATTTCCATGTGAGATATCTGAGACTTAAATTGGTGAGTGGCTGTTAAGACAGTTTTGGTCATAAACATGGAATCTTTTGGATTCATGTAATCATGGATTAGGGTTGGAAAGTGTAGTGGTTTTGATTTGTTAATTTGAGATTTTACTAATTTTCAGATTTTTTTAATTAAAGTGTTGATGAGTGTGGCAGGTTTGGTGTTGGCTAATTACTAGTGTACTTTTTGTTGTGAGATAGGATTAGGAGAAAGGTAAAGTTTAAAACTTTAAAAGGGTATAAAGAAAATGTTATTAATAGTAACTAAAAGAAAAAAAGTAGTACGAATTAAGACATGACAGAAGGGAACTTAAAGATCATCTAGTTACACTGTCACAGACATAGGCAAACATTTTCTCAGAAAATGGATTTCTAGTTGATTTACCTTGTCATAGAATTATAACAAGTTCTCAAAGCCTAGTCTCTCATATCATAATAAAGAACCAAGTTTTGGTAGTAAATTGTGATGTTAGGATAGAAAATCTGATAGTTAGTTTCATCTAGTTCCTTTTTTCCTACTTGTAACAATCACACTTCTACTCATGGAGAAGATCAGGCTTCCTCCCAGCAGTTCATGAAGTAAAGAAATATCTATATTTCATGCTTTAGAATGGAGGCAGCCACAGAGAGAGATGAAAACTGAAATTTTCTAAAGTACCAGAGACATATTGTGTGTTTTATTCCAATATTCAGAAAAAGAATGACCAAATTTTTAAAGAATCTAATCATTCCTCTTGCCTGTACTGAAACTTAAGTAACTGAAGGTACTGCATTTCATTAAAAGGTAATGGAATATATATGGATAGATTCTGAGATTCTGAGATTTGTATCTAAGAAATTCTACAAAGTATATACTTAGAAATGTTATGATCTAGACTCTCTGTTTAGCATTTTTACAAAGTACTGTAATACCATAAGCATGACAATGACCTTTTGAAATATTCTGAGTTCTGTAAATCTGTGTCACTGGAAATGATATGTCTAAATATTTTAAATACTTCTAATTACTTAAATGCTTTCAGAAATTTGAATTTTCTTCTAAAATCTATCCTTAATGCTCTTTAAAAGATAACTGAGTATGTTAAGTAATATATTTTTAAATGCTGACTATCTGGGTTTGCTGAATGTGACAGAGAGATTGTGATGGTTTCAGAACTAAATCTGCTTTACCAAAGTCAGACTGCATACTGCCTTGAACCATTTTATATTTTTTTCTTTCTAATTATATTTCCTGAGGTGTAAAGATCTGAGACACCACAGAGGGTCATGATTAGGTTAAGGACATGCAGTTACATAAATATTGAGATTCATGTGTTTCTTTCTCCAAGTCATGGGGAAATCATGAACGAAAGCACATACTGGCCCTTACATTCATGGGTAGAAGGCTCCCTCCATCCATTTGGAAAGGGTAAATCTTTCTCCAAACAGAGTATTGATATGATAATTTTGAGTATTTAATCTATATGCAGTAAGAATAAGATATTGTAGATGTTGGGCTGATTAAATTGAAAAGTTCTCATTTCTTCCCCTGTAGATAAATTTTCTTTTTTTTTTTTTTTTTGTCTGCCTGAAATATCTTTAAGGGTAGATTGTTTTGGAATATATCAGCATATTAACACTTTCATGGCAAGCTGTTGCTAATGCTGTGGCAATTTTATAATATTTATTTTAAACAGAGCATCCAGTCTAAGGCAATCTGGTTTGTTGGTTATCATTTTAGCTAGAACATGTGGTTCTAATTTACGTGGACCGAGTGGCATTATCACATCACCAAATTACCCGGTTCAATATGAAGACAACGCACACTGTGTGTGGGTCATTACAACAACTGATCCAGAAAAGGTATGCTTTTTCTCTTGTCTCAAATGAGTTTTGGATTTGTCTTTAAAATATTTTATATATATTTGCAGAAGTGCATGAACACATGCAAGTCTGTCTGTTCATTTAAACACAAAAAGGAACAGAGCAGAGTTGTTACAAAAGTACACTGGGCACTAGAGAGGAGAAAAGTAGCATGTGTGAAAATATCCACTCAGAGTAATAGGTCTACTTAAAATTTTCAAGTTTTAATTACATTTTTAATGAAGTACAGAAAATCATAATCAAAATTCCACATTGCTAATTAAGTTAATAGTGAATTTTTCATGTTGTGCCTTGATACTTAATCACTGTTGAATCTTAAGATAAGATTTCTTGTCATAAAAACTGTACATTACATGTAAGTATTTTGAGAGTTGTTAGTTATTTTGCTATCTGCATATTTTGTAATCCACTGTTTTCCAGTAATGATTCTTAGTACATAACTATGAATTAGTAATCTAATTGCATAGGATAGTGGTTCTAACAGAATATTTTTACTGCTTTTCTATAAAATCAGTAAAGGACGGAAACACCCTACCTGAAAGAAAAAAAAAAAAAAAGAGAAGTTGAAGAAGTACTTTACTTATATTGTGCTTCTGTGTAATGAAATGCTGAATAAATGACTCGTTATATGGCAGGGAATGTATGATCTATATGTACTTTCATCATTGCAAACCATATATTTCCTGTGCTCCAGTGCAGCTTTTTGGAAGACTGTATTCTTGAATTCTTTAAAGTAGTTAAGAAAAAAAAAATATTTTACCGTAATTAAGTGAAAATATTGAGCTGCAGAAAAGATAAATTTCCTTCATGCTTTCATAGCATATTTTTGAGATTTAAATTCTGTTGCTTTGTGAAGTTAATTAAATTCGCTTTTTTCTTAAAGAGGATTCAGTTTGGCTCAGTAAAGATATGTATTCAGGAAAAATGGGCAAAAGTGCAAGACTACCATATTGAGAAAGACTTACTGTAGTGGGACTTCTCGCAGAACAGAAAAAGCTGTTTTCAGTTCCAAACTGACCTACTATATTTTATTTTAAATAGTATTAGATGTGAATATTTCTCCTAGGAGGCCTTTGACTTTAAAATAATTGCATTTTATAGAAATTAGTAAATTACTTTGCATTTTTAAATATAGAAAAACATTTAAATTATGGAAAATGTAAGAAAATTTAATCTACTCAAATTTATATTCAGTAGTGTGCTGTCTTGTTGATTTTGCAAAACATAGTATATTTTTGTAAGAGAAAAATTAAATGTGTATTTTAAAAAAAGTTAAAATTCCCTAAAATAGAGGAGCGTATTGGCATCTTCATGTTTTCTTTATTCAGTTAATTTTAATTTTAAGTAGAAAAATTGGTACTGACTATGCTGTTAAACTGTCCAGAGTGTGTTTTCTATGGGACTCAGACTTTCCTATGAAAACCAGTAAACCCCTATCTACTACAATAATGCACAAGTTCTCTTCATTCTACACAACTTATCTTTCTCAGTGAATTTAGAATTTTAGGAGTGCAGAACTTAATGAGATTGGTGTGGATTAATTTGGACTTGAACAAACACTACTCTTAAGTAGAGATCTTTGGGCAGTTTGCTAGTTCATCAGACACAGGAATCAACAGGAGGAATTGCACACCCAGACAGATAAATTATGTTATGTTCAAAATTATGAAGTCTGAGTAAACACTTGGAGCTTTTACCCAGAAAAAAATTAACACTTGTTATATCCACTCTGTGGAAGGTAAAGACATGCTAACAGACAGAGATAATCCCAGCATGAGGCAAACAGGTGTAACTTTTAAGTCTTTCGTTTTTAACATGATGGGCAATATTGAATGGGTTACCTTTTTATTGAACTTGCATTTGTCTAGCAGCGCAAGCAAGGAAGAATTTTCTTAATTTGATATCTCTTGGAAAGACTGTAGTTGCTTTAGGACCATGATGACTGTAAATGTGAAGTATTAAAATGAGACTTACTTAAGGCTTACAGTATCTTTAGGTTGCTTTCACATGAAGTCTACATCATTTTTGTATTGGGATTTCTATTCCCAAATAACTGCAATGGCAGTTAATACCTACCCTTTCAGTTAATAAAAGATGTGAAAGAAAATCATTTTACTTTACAGACTATCTGATTGAATGGAACACTACTTCTTTTTACTAAAAAAATATTGCTAGCATTTTGAAATCTATGTGTCCTGTTTATCTCGGCTGTTTGAGGGGCCTGGGAAGGCCTGAGGGTGGCCTTGGGGCACCACGCGTATCGAAGGACGAGAAGAGGCTTCAGTTCTTCTTTCTGGTTTTATGTTTATTAATTGTTTATCTAAAAGATGTTCTTTCAGCCTAACAAAGATCCGCTCAGCAGTCAGCCATGGGCACACTGTCTCTCCTTCCTCCGGGGCAGGCACCTATCTTTATACCCATTGTGACGTGTACAATATTTATCATTTTTCCCCAATACCATCTATTCTTATAACTCGGTGTACTCTTAGTAATAACCAATCCAAAGGTGCCACCGTGGCCAAAGAAGATGGAGGAGAGGAGGAAGAAGAAGGAGGGCAGGACACACCCCAATTCCTCCATCTTGCTCCTCTAAACCCCCCTGTACATAAATCCTAAACCTTGTGTCTCACCCTCTAATTAACTAATCCCTTCACCACTCACCCGGTGAAGCCCTCATCCTTGTCGTCTCCTGTGTAGGGTTAAAGTCCAGCTACCAGACACTTCTGGCAACATTCCAGGACTCCCGAGCCCCCCCAGGGTCTCGGAGGCTCAGCATCTCAGGACTGAGATCTTGAGATCCGACATCTATGAACTTTAAAAAAAAAATCAATTACCAAAATAATTTTCAGGTTTTCAAAACAATGAAATTATTTTAAGATATGTTGAAAGTTTTGAAGATTTTCACCCTTGACTTTAATTGGAGAATGACAGAACTCTTGAAATTTGAACTTTGTACTGTATGTCTGATTTTAGAATTACTTTGAGGAATCTACTCTTTTGACTTGCAGATTTGAAAATATTTATCAGACTGCTTAGGGTCCTGTTGAATTTCTTTTCCAGGAAGCAGACAGCTCATGACATATTGTTTCTCTGTATTTTAAATTACTTTTGACTTACTCTAAAAGTGAATTTGTGGCCTTTTATCAGGTTAGGTTGCAAGTAGAATTTTAAAGATAAGATAGTGTTTCCTCTTAACATAACATTCAGTGAATTTTGAAGAGGATAATGCATTAAAAGAGATTTCTAGGTTTCCTTCCACAAAAAAAAAAAAATCTCCCCTGAAAACCACAGAGAAAACAAAAACCAACAAAACAAAAAAGCCCAACAAATCAAACAAACAACACCCAAAAAAACCATCCCAAAACCATAATGAGCTGGAATATTTAAATTTTTTTTAATGGAAAAAATTTCTAAAATTTGCATTCTGGTCCTGGCATGGGGACAGATTTTTAGTGCAAATTCAAAATGAAAACAAATTTCAACATCCTACAGAGACAGTAGCATAGTTTCTTGTCTTAGCCAACTGTGTCAAGATCATTTAAAGTTAAATGTTTTTCTAAGATTTATTTGCCTTTTTCTGAGCAACACAGAAATCTAAATTTTAGTCTTCTCCTGTTCAGAGGTCTTCCTGCTTATTTCTTCCTTAACCATTTATTTGTTTCGTCTGGATCCCACTTATTGCAGCTTTTGATCAGCATCCTACTGAGTCATTTATTAGACTTTTATTACTTGCAAATACAACTTTATGATGCTCGTGACTGTGTCAAGTGCATGCTGTAATTTTTTACAACTTCATTGTTTTAGCTCTTCTGTTATGCAATTTCTCAGCTTTCTAGAATCAGTTACTTTGAACTTTTTTGAGGACATGCTGATGTTCTCTTTGCTCCTTCCTTACTGTTAGTATAATCTCATTAGATTATGTATTAACCATGCCTCTACCCCTTGCTGTTTCAATTCCTTCTCCAGACTGTGGATATTTACTGCCTTGGATTTCCTGCTGTTTTCACTGTTTTATGGTAACATTGCAGGGGCTCAGCCCCAGTGTGTCTATTGGACAACAAGATTTGTTGCATTATGGCATTGTTCCTTCAGCACAGATGCCTAATTTTGCCCAATATTTTCCTGACTGATTGCTGGTTGTGGTATAGTAGACGTGCTATGGGCTGCAATATTACTAAGTTTAATGACCTGGTAAATAAAGACTGTGTCCCAGTTACAGGAGTTTTTACTGAAGGCAGTGCTTTCTGCACCATACAAAGCACAGATATATTAAGTATTTGTTTGAGCCTAGCAACTTCTTTCTTCTATAAAAAGTAGAAGTTATTCACTACAATTGACACAACTGAAGATATTAAAGTTAATTATAGTGAGAGTGGGAAACTTCACGTACAGTTTTATGGGTCTGAGCTCTCAGGTATTTGTATAAAGTTGGATTATGCCTCAATATGTTGGCATAAAAATATGTTGGTATAAAATGGCATTTCTGATTTATTGCCTTTCAAAGCACATAGCTGGGGAACTTCAAAGCAACATTTTTATTCAGAAAATCTTTGCCCAGTTCACACCTAGGGAATTCACATACTGTTACAGTTGATTTTTAGATAATTTATTTTAAGATAATTTATTCTTGCAATATGCTTTAAAAGTGCAATCTTACTAGGTAGCTTATGGTAATATGCAGGGGGATTGAGTGAGATTATCTTGCTGATTCATGGATTGTTTCAAAAGTTTGTGGTAGCTCAGACATGATCTGTTAGTGACACTTGTGTTCCATATAAGTAGCTTATGTATATATAATGCTCTGCAATGAATTCAGAAACTGTGTTTTGTCCAATTAGGAGACTTAATATTAGAGTGGGATTTTTGAGAATGTGCCCTTAAACAGGGCACATTTCATTTCTTCAAAGTTTCATTATAGACAAGGCTCCTGTCTCTCCAACTGGCTGATCAGATCATCCTGCCACACATAAAAGGCAATTTAGCATCTACAGAACCTGCAGTGTAACTGTATTCTGACTGGGGAATAATCTCTTGCTTAGCACCAGATAGCTCATCCCTAGGAGATTATTACCATAATCCTAAAAAAGTTAATTTTATCTGAAGAATTTATCCTCTCACTCTGTGTCACCCTTTTAAGTTGCAGACATCTTGAGGATCAAAAATATGTAGATCTAGGAACTACTTTCACTAAACTTTTGTGTACTCATGGCAGTGTACCATTTTGTGCTTGTGATTACTCAATTACTATTTCACAATTATTAGGATTTAATAGAGTGAAGGACAGTCATTGTGAATTTAGTATTGCCTCATTTTTACATCCTATGCCTTCTGCATCCTACAAATACAGTAACATCTTTCTAAAACAGATATTTCCCATGGCAGTGAAAAATGAAAGTAGCAATTTGTATTCACTTGTCTTCTTCATACAGTGTTAAAGCTTTATGCCATCTGTGAATGTACATGTTCAAATTTAAACTTTTTTTTTTATTTGCCAGAATGGCGTCTTTGATTTTAGGGGGCTATAACATCATTGACAAAGAATTCACATAGTTTAGAATTTAAATTACTAAGGCTCTAGTAATGAAATAAATGAATACTGGTTAGGTTCCCTCTTGCCATGAAATAGGCTTGTGTACTTATTTAATTTTTTCATAATTGAGGATTACAATTTTGGAAGACAAAATATCTAAAGCATTCACATCACAAAATTCTTGTTGCACTATAAGGATGAGATTTTTAATTCTCAATGTCTTAAAATCTCATACAAGACTTCCAGGGTAGCATTGATTTTATAGTATTAAATACATTTCAAAAACAAAAAAAGGTGTTTGTAAATTTTGGTATAATGTGCAAAAGGTACTTATAAACCTACTGGAAAAATCATGTTATATTTAACTGATTCCCTACAGTATATGTTCATCTTCAATTTGAATTCATGTGCATAAATTGTGTCACAGAGCTCCATATACATGTGTTATAAAAAAATATTTATATTGTGAAAAAAGCAATCACAGTTTACTTTTAAAAATCGTATATTTTTGATGGGTGTGTGTTTTGTGTATAGTAATTGTAACATCATGATTTTTATTAACAATGTTGACCTTTTTACCTTTCAAAACATCATGTGATTGAGATGTTAGAGCTGGAACAAAATACACCATTTTAACACTGAAGACACTTAGAATGGACTTTGATTTGCATGTGTGGGTCCTGCATGTCTGAACTCTGATTATACTTGATGTACATCTGTGGAATAGTCAGTAGAGTCAGAGCAGGGCTTCACCTCCTCCTAAAGCACTCCACTAGAGGCTGATCAACTAAATCAGCACTGGGCTTTGCTTGCTCTTACTGTATCAGAACCAAAGGGGATTTAGACATTCAAAATGTCACCCTGTAAGGTTTGGTATATACATGGTGGTGTGGAAGAAAATGTGCTACTTTAGATGAAGGATAGATCCCTGCATAGATTAAATGGGAAGGGTCCCAAAATGGCCATATATATGGAATGAAATAACATCACTTTAGACTGGGGTTATACCAGAGTTAAACTGTTGAAGAAAATCTCTCATACATTATTACATTTATTTCTGAGAATTTTGATGGAACTGATAAACCCAAATCAAAGCCACTTTCTATATTGAGTTTAGATGTCTCGTTTGAGCATTGATTACAAGAAATTTTGACTCTTGTTTTCTTCAAACTGGAGATAGTCATGGAAGATGGATGCATGGGATCAATACTCATCTCATGACAAAAGCATCCAAGCACAAATTTCCTGCTATGCAAGGAAAGTATTTCCTGGTTGGCAAGAAAAGCTAACCTGAGGAGCAGTCTTGATGCCACTGGTGTTATTTCCTGAGGCATTTGCTTTATTTTTCTCAAGTGATTTGTAACATCAAGTGCCAGAAACCACCAAACGCTAAAGTTTTTTGCCTCATAAGGTCATTGTCACAAATACAGGCTGACAGTTATTATTTCTTATTATTTACCTTCCCTTTGACCTTTCTTCCATGCTCTTTTTGAGCAAAGGAAACTGACTACTGAGCCTTATCTGTCTTCAGTATCTCATATGTGCTTTCAGGATATCAGCTAGATTCACACAACTGAGATTTAGCTGTAGGATGGGAATTTTATGAGACTCATATGGACCTAAGTATGACATCTTGAGTTGGAAATGGCAGTTTAGGGGAAAAAACAACCAGTAAGACTTCTGGAAAAAAAAAAAAGCTATAGAAGCATACACATGAAAGAATGGAAAAGCTGAAAAAGAGGGATTTAGCAGTACATTTGCTGTGATATTGTGTTTGATTTTATAACAAGTCCATAATTCAGACAAGCAGTTGGAATGTACTAGATGGTAAAGCAATGCTCAAGGCAAACAAAAGTTTCAGTGTCCAAAAAAAGTCAGCAAACAACAAACAAACCAAAAATCAAATCCTTAGAAGTGATCAAAATGATTTTGTTGAATAAAAAATGTATGCTTTTTTTTTAAAGTTAGATGCATCCATTTCTTCATGTTCTAATACCAGATTGAGGACCCTGTCAAAAGAAAGCAAAATGTGATATTTTCACTGTGATATGTTTCTTTTGTATCTGCTTGGGTCAGAATTATATAAATCCATTATTGTGACTTTTTAGGTGAATACTTAATGCAGCAAAAGTGTTTGCCTTTCTCATATATAGAGACTGTATATCTGAAAACTTCACCATTATTTTAGTCTGTATCTTGAAAAACAAAACCAGACTATTTCTCTTTGAATTTTTATTTTATAGCTTAAAAAATCCCCTACTCAAAAAATGCACCCCCTCCCACTCAAGTCTGTTTAACACATAAGTGACTTTTTGTTTTTCAATTACCAGAGATAGTTTTTCCCACTTAAAAAAGTGGGAAAATAAAACCATTAAAAAAAAACATGTACAGCTTCACTTCTATCGTTGACATTTATTATCCAGTCACTGCCATGTACATACTTCATTTGTTGCTGAGTGTTGGGTTGTTGCCTTCAGCTTTTTTTTAACAGAGAATTTTATTAGCTGCTCATGCACTTCCGATTCCTCCATCATTTCCGTCCTCCCATGTGATTTGTCCTTTCATGTTGGTCTGCCTCAGTTTCTTCTTTTTTGCTGTTTTGATCTCCATCAATGTATTTTTTCTGGTTTAGCTTTAATCTTTTCTTTCTTTTCACTTTATGTATTTTCAGAAAGCAAAAAAAAAATATATACAGTGTTCAAATATAGAATCCTACTAATATTCATCACTTAAATGGAGTTTAAAAACTGATAAAAGAATGGTCAGCTAAAATGTTAACTTTTAATTTTAAGCAGAACAAGAAGTTTTTATTCATAGTTTCTTAATGTAATTACAATACTTTTCAACAGAACAATGTACCCGTTGGTGTTGTGACATATTATGCCACACACACAAAAAACCTTATTTACACTCAATTTCTTCGTAGTAAAAGGGATTCAGACAACTTTATTAAACAGAGAATCAATTACTCTTTCTAAGCCACAGCTGAATATGCTTTAAATATATCTAAATACAAGACACTTTCTTTCCACATAGTATAGAATTCAAATCAATGTATTTGTCATCACTCCTGAACATATAGACACATGCAAATAAACATTGGAATGTTTTACTTGCATAATACAAATATATAAATAGAGCAACATAAAATCATTACGATTCTCTTATTTAATTCCCATTTGGGCTTTTCTTTTTGAACAGGAAATACTCCTTACAGAGTGTGCATCAAATGACAACATTCTGGCACTGTGTTAATAAAATCCTAAAACTAAATCTCCACTTTTTCTCTTCCCTTTGTTTATTCTACAAATTATTTTTAATTTCCTTGATAAGAACTATTAGGTTTATTTACCATTAAGTCATCATCTTTGTAAATCAAAAATATCAAGGTTGTGTGTGTACATTTTTCTCATTTTTCCTGGAGTGTCTGCGACTATTGATAGTATATAATACCTGAAAAATGTCCTTGAAGTTTTTGCTTATATTCCTTTTTTTCCCTGTGCATTTTTTTCACTTTTCAAGTTTTCAGCATAAAATATCTTTGTACAGACACTGTGCAGCCGGATGGGGTTGGTAATGAGGCCATAAACCCACATTTACTGCACAAGGAGGCAAGTGCTGCCGAATATTTTATGCTCCTGTAGTTCTTTGTTACATCACAAAGCACATTCATTTGCCTTGCCTTGGAACATGAGTGTTGGTGTTCTTTTTATGTGTTTCTCACCATTTATCTTCTCTTGTAGATTATTACTTGGGTACATTTTCTACTGGGAAAATGTCAGCTGATAGCTTCTAGGCAAAGAATAGAAAAATCTGAGAAATTCACAGTTTGCATAGTGAACTGATAGATGATTCTAAAAATATTATCATTTTCTAATAATAGTTACTATCTCTCACTTTACTTTAGCAATAGTATAGATTTCATGTTGGTATCACAGTTAATAGAAACCTGCAAGTATTTACATAATACATTTTTTAGGACTTCATTTAATGACCTCACTTTGGTGTAATATTAAACAGGAGACTCATATTTTTAAGACCTATTGTAGAGAGAGAAATAAATGGAGGACCAAATTATTATCCAGGTGTGTAAATTGCAGATTTCAGGAAAATGGTATAAAAGGGGAAGGATGTAATTCTATTTATTGGAGTTTTTACTTAGTCTTGAACTATAACAAGGTTTATAGTAAGTTATGATAGAATTAAAAGATTTTCAAAGTGTCATGTAGACTTGAAGTATGTTAGAAAAAGAGCAGCAGTTCAGCACTTGGTGGATTTCTAAAAAGATTTAAGAGGCACCACCATAGTCAAACCCAAGAACCTTGTCCTTCCTATCCTCAGCTTCAGTTGGCTTGAGCATTGAGTATTTGAGCATTGATTTGATCTACAGTACAGGTAACAGGCTCTTTACACTATTTTTGGAACATAGCTTTCAATTTAGCAGGTAATATCTAAAAGCCCTTGGGTTTATGAGCCTTAGGGTCTATATCAGTCAGCCACGTCTATGTGTTAGTCATTTTTTAATAGTTGTTTAATAGTTGTTTTGTTTAGTTGACTTGTTTAATAGTTAATTCTTGTAACAGTGTGCAGAAAAAAAGGTTAACTACCCTTTTAAAACATGCCCCTATATGTTTCTAAAAATATCACCCATAAAGTTAAAAGTGAAAATAAGATTTACACATGAGATCTACAAGTGCTTAATGCTAATTTACTGCACTAGAAAATAATAAGTGCTTCTTTATCACATCTTCAGTCATTACTCAGCTTCTATGCATTTTTTTTTTTTTGCATTATTGCCCTGTTTTCAGCAGGAAGTGACCTGTTTAAAGGTTTTTCTTTTCATTCCTTATATTTTCCAGTATTGTTGTGAGACAGAACTTGCAGGGAAAATACTGGATTTGATTACTGTTCTCATCTCTGTATCCAGGGGAAGAATGGCTTAGACAGAGCTTGTCAGGTTGGCCAGACCTTTTTCATGCAGCAATTATCACAACATTTTACTCCTCATTTATTTAATAGCTGTTATCACTGTTTCAGGCTCCCTGGAAAGGTAACAAGTGAAGAGCTTGCAGCATAATTCAGGTGTTCTGTAAAGAGAACAGAGAAGAGTGCTGGCTAGAGGGCAGGGAACCTTGCAGTTTTCTCTGCTGTCACTGCCTTTATGATGGATTTGATCAGTATAAACCGGAGTTCATGAAGCAGTGTTTAATCATAATGTCACAGGAAGAACAATTTCACAAAGCCAGAGAAAAGTACATTCATATCATAAATGCAAATAAAGCAAAAGACAATGTCACTGCAGGTTTTCTTCCTATTATTGCTAAGATTTTTGGACCTATTTATTTTTGCCAGATATGTATTGCATATCATTTTTTACAGAGATTCATACCATAAACTGAATAGTTTTAATTTTTTGATTATAGGCCTCACTATTTTATTTTCCTGTTTCTAGTAGGAAGTAGATATTTTTGCAGAATCACAGAATCATTGAATATCTTGAGTTGGAAAGGACCCACAAGGATAATCAAGTCCAACTCCTGTCCCAGCACAGGACAATCCTTCCTTTTCAAATTTTTAATTGTGATCACCCTGTGTGGATTTTAAACATTAGATGTGGTCTGAGTCAGAATAAGCTTGTGATATTGCAGAAGTTGTGTCTTCACATAGATGAGGAGGAATTTGAGGAGGAATTTAGTCCAGTTCTCTGTGGAAAAAAAATAAGAGATTATTGATCAGACCCTTGAAAATAAATTAAAAATATTAGCAAGTATCAGTAGGAAATCTTAGTGTGATTCTATAAAAATGATGTTTCTTGTTTTCTGCCTGCTTATTATTTGAAGAGAAAACTGGTTGTTTTATTTATGATATTCAGTTAAGGGAAAGTTAGTACTATTTGCTGTATGGCTGAGTTTCAGTAAATTCATAAGTAAAACCAAATCTGTGTTCAAAAGTATTCTAACACTTACTGGTATTTTTTTTCCAATGTTGCACGTATTTGAAGGAGATATATACTGTTTCCTCTTGAGTGTATACTGGTATTTACTGTTGGTTTTATACATAAATGCAATTTGTCAAGTTTAATCATTCAGGAAATTGTGGAATTTTTTAGACTGGAAAATACCTTTAATACCTTGAGTCCAACTGTTAACCCAGCACTGCCAAGCCTACCCCTAAACCGTGTCTCTAAGCAACACATCCAGACATCCTTAAATGCCTCCAGGAATGCTAATTCAGCCATATCTCTGGGCAGCCTGGTTGAATGCTTGACCCTTTCAGTGAAAAATTTTTCCTGATATCCAATCTAAATCTCACCTGGCACAACTTGAGGCCTTTTCTTCTTGTACTGCTGTTTGTTACCTGGGGGATCAGCCTGTGTCTGGCCACAGCTTTCTTTTTAAGCAGTTGTAGAGAGTAATAAGGTCTCCTGGGAGCTTCATTTTATCCAGACTAAACAACTCCAGCTCCCTCAGCCATTCCATTAGACATTGATGCATTTAATGACAAATAATAACCTTTGTGCATGACAAAATTTCTTAAAATTTACTACTGGTTTCTTTTATTGAAAAGCTATATGTAATGGTGAAATCAAAAATGCTGTATGAAATTTTGCATCTGATTAAATTATCATCTCAAAGAAATCTTTGTTGAGATAAAACTATTCCAATAATAAGAATTCTCAATTTGTTAAAGATCATAGATTAATTACCTCTCATTTAGTAACTGGAATCTATTTTCCTTCACTTTCCATTGAATGGACTCTATTGATTTAACGAATAAACAAGGTCTATTTTTTTAAAACATTTTTAGTGCTTTTTATTAATTGTAATTGTACCATGTAGCCTAAAACTCATGTATTTCCCAGCTTGTTTTATTAGTCTCTGGGTGCTTATGTTCACAGATTTTAATCAGTGTTTAAATCACAAAACAATACACTGATTTGGTCTTTAGAGATGTGGGGCATCCTCTTCTTGATTAAAATTGTTTAAAGGGTTAATGTATCTGCATGGAGCTGTTCTCACTATTGTGTTCTCAAAGGCCTTCTCTTTGCACCTTTCATCGTGTCTTAGGGCTATAGAGTAACTCCTCTATTATATTAAAGGAAGCAGAAATATTAAGATCTGTGTATTAATTTCACTGATGCACATAGGAGGGAACCACTGGGCAAGTTCCTACCTTGGGAAGGGGGCTTGGTGAAGAAACTTCTTTTCCAGGACGTGGGAAGGCATTTAATTTTTCAACTGTCTTGCTAAGAAAAGGGAAAAGAGAGCCTAAAGCATCACTGGCAGTTTACTGCATAAAAATTAAAATCACAATGGGGGTCATCATGCCTTTTGAGATTTTCATGCCTTTCAGAAAAAGGAAGCACCTGTTACAATGATCACCCCTTTCCTCTTAAGATGACAAGTAAGAACACCAATTTCACAGCATGGTTTTCCTCTTCATCACCATCAGTGGTAACTTTGCTCATTACAACAAAAGGAAATATTTTTGACCTAGTGAAGAGCTTAGTAATTTAATAATTACTTAGCAATAAATTATCACTGGAACATAATTTGCTTACTGATATTTCTGAAATATGTATAAGCAAAGACCTGTGCACTATGGTAAAGTATTCAGGATTGAAGTGAGGCATAAACAGAGGCTTCACTGCAAGAATGAGATGTAGATCACTTTAGTTACAATGAAAGTTTAAAATGGAGACCAGCTCATTAGAGAAACTCACCTTTCTGCCTGAGAAGGAAAACATGTTAGGAGGAGTTAATTCGTCACTAAGCAGTTCTCATTTCAAATTTGGTATTTAAATAGGTGGAAGACAATGACAGATGCTGTAAAATGTGAAGTTTGAAGCTGTGGAAATAAGAAATTCATATTTTTTTTTCTGGACTCCAAGTCTGATTCTTCTCTTATGGCTGTTCTGTTTTGCAAAGCACAAGACCTCTCTTTTCATGGAGTTCACAGACTGCCATGGGGGATTTTGTTCATGCAGGTTTTAGCCTCTCTGCAGATGTCATTCTTCTAAGCTGTGTTCACTATAGTTATTTATTAGCAAAAATACAAGTGTAGATAAAAAAAATCTAATTTATTTATTCAATCAAAATCCAGAAGTTTCTAGAAGGAAAATCTAGGGATTTTAAGTTAAGATGCAAAACACATTTTCTGTTTAACAGCTTTCTTCACTTCACAGGTACATCTTGCAGAAACTTGCATCTGCAGAGCATGAGCAGAATCTCAGCAGGTGGAAAAATGAAAGGAAGATAGGACAAGACCCAAGTAGGGCCTCCAGTTGTCCTAAGAGAATAAATTAGGCTGTGTTTACATCAGCATTAGCGGTACAGTGCACCACAAGCAGCTTTGTACTGCAGAACAATTAGTGCTAAGGGCATGGGGTTCGCACTGTGTATATTTCAGAGTTTTTACTGTGGACTGTTTCTTTACCCTGAATGCCTGTTACTGGCTGGAGAGCACCTTCCATCTTTTTATGCAAGAAAAGAGATGAACCTCTCTGCTTTGAGACTGCTCTGTGATGCAAATCAAAGCACAGTAAGAGCAGATGACTCGAGATTGTTTCTGAAGTGCACCCTTGATCAAAGCCTTGATGTGAATGTATTTTTAATCTCCTGGTACAACCATCATAACACACAGAAAAGCCTGACATTTGCAGGCACATTTTACATGCAGGATTTGATTGGGTCAATGGACAAACAAATGAAGACTCAGAAATGTCCTTTTAAGATTTTATATATCTTCATGAAATTCAAATACAAATCCCACACAACAAAGTCATTTCAGAACCTGCTTTATTCAGGACATTGCCTATAATGAATGTATTCTTGCTACCCCCTAGTTGTTTGTTGGTTCATTTAGTTGTTTTTTTCCAAGGCAAAAAAGGCACTTAGGTGGAGTATGCACACTGGCAGAGTATATGTGTCATGTTTTAATTCAGACTTTCACACAATTAACATAGTAATTCTTAATATTGTTCTGCATTATCAGACTGTTAACAGCCTTCTGAATGATCATTATTTTTAATTGTGGCTTTTGAAGTATTCTATGTCTGCTGCGCTTACAGTATCTTTCAGGAAAAGATACTGTATTGCACATATTACATATGTGCAAATGTAGAAAACTAAATGCTTACAAATTACTTTTTTCTACATTAGTCAGTTAATAAGTCTGTCTAATTAGTAGCCTTTCTGCTCTGATGTTATCTAAAGGGAAAATACATGTTCATTTTTTCATCAAATGACTATAATCAGGGAAAGCTACACAGTAATTCCTGAATATCTGTCATTAAGCAGATATCTCACTGCTAGTCTGATGAGTAACTCTTTTAGCTATACTTAAAACAGTGAGAGATCAATTACCTGAAGCACCTTTAGACATAAATGGGTAAAGATCTACGTTTGGGTGTTTTAGAGCACATTTCAATTACTGCACCATAAATAATCCTTTCTGGCCTCCAGCTTCTGCATCAGTAAATTGTGGACCTCTCACAGTTCCTGTATCTCCAGGCAATGTGAGGATTTTACCTCATACTTTCAAACTACACTAGCCAGCTATTTAGATTTATACTTAATTCCAACCCAAGTACTTGTTTTTTCAACAAATTTCTATTTGCCTTTTTTTTTCTTCCTTCTAAAGATGAAATTTAAAAATCATTTTACAGTGTGTGTTTGGGCACGTCTCATTTCTATTCAAGTAAATAAGAGACTATGTTTTCAGCATAACTACTTTTAATGCTGTTTTTTTTTTTTTAATTAGGCAAATCGAAATACAGCTCTTGAATTGGGTTTAAAATAACGTGATAAAATAATGAGTGAGGTGGCATTTTTATTACTGCGCTAGTTTCATGGTAATTTAGTATAATCACTTGAATTATAATAAGCTTTATCATTCCAGTTGTACCTACAGTGAGCCAGGCAATGAATCAGATTACTTCCAGAGGTCACTTGCAACCTAAATGATTCTCTGATTAACCAAAGTGATTGCAACATTGGGAATATTTATTATGTTCATACATTCATTTCTCAGGTACTAGGCATTCACTTCCTTTCCTAATGACATAAGAATGACCAAGCATGTTTGTGGCATTTCAAGTATAAGCAAATGCTTACAGACAATTTTAAAGAAATCGCAGCTTTTCATTTAAGACCTGTACAATGCTAATAATAATTCTTGAAGGTATGTGATTATATGAGCAGGAGTTTGAAAAAGAAGGGCCAGAAAATATGATTTTTTACAATCTTTAATGAAGTTTTACAAAAAAATAAAGGCATTATGGAAGAATTGTAATTCTTGTAAATATCTCACTATGATGACTTTATCACTAGTATTTGGAATTAATTGTTTCAGGTCTTTTTCTTGCTCTAACAGGTAAGATATGAGTACCTAAAAATAAAAAATATTTTAAAAATATTTTAAACATATTTAAATATTATTTAT